>NW_026623546.1:869590-882796 GCF_030028575.1 Malurus melanocephalus
ATATATATATATATATATATATATATATATATATATATTTGTGTAAGTTGAATTATACCACTGCTTTTAATGAAGTTTCAAACTTATAACCTTATATTTATATATTTAATGATGATTGTAAAATACCTTGAAAACCACTAGGAGCAAATTGTTATAACCCGTGGGTATAAATGTTTCTGACAATTTTATCTCTCAGAAATTTCAGTCTAATCTCAATCAAAATAATGAGAATTCTGTATGTTAAAGGAAAATGTAAAAACCGACATAAAGTTTAATAACAACACAGAATACATCAAAAATATTACAGAGCATCTTATGTCAACTCATTTATGTAGTTCACTTAGACACAATTTCATTTGAAACCACTTTATGTATTGGCTTGTCCAGCCATGCTGTCTATACCTTCTTTCATTGAGAGAGTTTAGCTGTAGGGCTAATTTGGCTGCTTTGTTTCTGAGATTACTGATGTGACAGAAATGAGTGATATCAATCTACATGACTCACAGAAGTCAGAATGCTTGAAACCAGGACTGTGATTGCACAGCTGTCAACTGGCCTTATTAGCAAAGTGGAAAAAAGAACAATGTAGAAAATGGAGCCACTCTATCTCCTTCTAACTCTTCTGAATCTGCTCTTTAAACTATACAAAATCTGAAGACATTAATATAGATCTCAGCAGCTATCTGTAATTACTTTTGTAGTATTCACATAAAAGCAGCCCTACATTACTGCTCTCACTTCTTCCCTACTGAATATAATCTATCTTCCCCTTTCTCTCTCCCTCATGAAGAACCAGGCAGAGTCCAACAGAGTCCATGTGTTCTCTGGAAACATTTGCTGCAAGAGCAGCAATATACTCATCTCTGTGAGRCAACTACAGCAAATTTTGTGCCAAATTTGAATACATAATAAATGTATTAATGTAATAAAGCAGACAATGTACTTAATGGTGTAAGTAAAGGGGAAAGGGTCCAATGGACCCCTGGGGGCTTTTTATTCRTCTGCTTTCTCCCCCTCCCRTRTTTCAAAATGGGAGAAGGTGGCACMGGCTTRCATACCATAATCCAGTTATTCCAGATCCTTTTAACACTTAGGATGTGTCCACACTGTGGTCTTGAAGCATCAAATAACATGACATTTTGGGCATCCCAACACCACATGGATGTTACAATAACACAGACAGTACAGACATGAAGAGTATATACATCCACAGAAAGAAGGAAGGTTCATCCAGATGAATGTCTTGATAAAAATAGGGAAAAAATAAGCTTGTTGAGCAATAAAAAGATTCTATTGGGGCTGTAACAAATTGACCAAATTAATCTCTCTTTTTTTAAACCTAATAATATCATTCAGCTTGTTTGGTTATGTGCGTGACAATGTGGATTATGTTGAACTCTTGCCAACATGTTCATAATAACTGGCTGCTCTGATTCAGGATGGACCTAAATTATTCCCATAAATGTCTGTCCCCAARGATTACCCATTTCAATACATCTCCTTTAGACAGTTTGCTTTTGCTACACAACCTGTAGAAATTTTTATTTAAGCCATTTACCCTCTATATGGTTGAAACTGATTGACAAAAACACTGCAAACATGTCACAGAAATATAAAGACAGACTGTTGTATCATTTTGCCAGGAAATCTAATTAATAATAAATACTCTTCAATGGTCCCACCTTTGTTAGTAATACAAAAAGAAAAAAAAATTTTTTTTTTTTAAATTCTTTGTTCTTTGTCCAGAAGAAAATCACTCCATATGCAATTCCAGGTGCAAAGTTACAAAGGTGTGAACTGTCAGGTGATGGGGAAAAGCTCTGTTAGATGTGGGAAGTTGGGATCATAAAACAATTTTCTAGAAGCACTGTCATTCTCWGAGGTGGTGCATCACTGGGCATCCTCCAACAGTGCTGCATTCTGATTGAGGCCATGAGACCAACAACCTCTCCATGACACCCTCTGTCCTGACTGCATGGAAACACCTGCTTCAAAGTAATTTCTTGACATCTGGCTCCCTTTATAAGTACTGGAGTATTTCTTACACTTTTTCTTCTATTTTTCTCTCTTCTCAGTCCTTTTGTTTGCTCCTTCCACTCCTCTCTCATCCAATGTCAAGGTACAGCTTTATTAACTGACAGACAGTTTTTCTAGTTCATTCTTTATCCTTTTTCACCTCCAGTGGCTAAAATTCAAAAGTCCTAATACCTGTACATTTAGATCAAGGGGGATTAAAAAATAGCTACTTATATTTAATAATTGGAATTTTTTCTCTTTTTTGAGATTATTCTGATTATTTTTTAAATCAAAATATTTCTTGGATCAAAGAATTATCAGTGAGTAGTGACATTTCATTTTCTAAGGAAGAAGGTTTTTTTCCCAAGCAATTCAAGTTTCAAAATAATCTTAATATATTCTTGTTCTCAGTTACATGCTGAGCAACTTCTTGGAAGCACAGGCAACATTCTTAACAGCAGGTTAATTTTTCTAAAATATTGTATGCACAATACATAAGGTAGACCCTGCCATAAATCCACTGTTTTCAGTGCAACACGGAATTTACAGACTTTGCATTTATTATTTACAGAATAATATACTCTGCAGTCATTTATTATTCACATATATATGGTTCTTCTTGGTTCCATTTAAAATTCTGTTTATAAAAAAGTAATTATTATTTACTTGTTTCACATTTCAGTAATTTTTGGAAGTGTGGGAGATTTTTAAAAAATGAAATTTCTTTTCATGCTAAGTGTTATAAGTTAATTTATATTTTCAAATTCACCAACATATTTCTTGGATAAATTGTTTGCGAAGAATGGAGTGTTAACATTGCCTTTTAATTTACCGACCATATACCACTTATTTTAACAAAGGAAGAGTTAAAAARTAACCACAAAACTGCCRCCAGGAATTCTCTTTGTAATATCAGTTTAATTATTTTTAAGACTGCAGTGGGTCTGCTTGTTTCTTACACATACTATAATCAGTAAAGCTCCTGCCAATACCTTCCTTTACAGGCTTTCAATGTTTTGTGCCTCTGGCCAGGAAAGCCTGRTAGTTAAGCAAACCTAAATAGTCAGCTGGTCTGTGATGTGAGAACTGGTCCAGTAAGAGCAGTAATTACAGGCACCAATGGCACTGTTCATGTAGAATCTCTCCTTTTCCCTGACATTGTTGCTGCTGCTGTTTTAAGGGAAATTTACATTTTCAAACTTATTTCTGTAAGAGGATTTTCTTGAACAAAAGCYGATCTAAACATTACAATAAATATAATCAAATGTTTTTCTAATTATCTAATGAACTGGTATGTTTTGATTGAAATTTTGTAAAAACTAAAACATTTAAAATGCAACATTTTACTACAGTTTCTTTATACCTTTATATATTTTAAACTTCACAGACACAAAGATGAGTCTTCATTTTGAACTACAGTACAAACTTAAATTAAAACCCCATATTTTTTGATGAGTATGCATTCACAAATTWATTATGTTCCCTCCCAAACTAAAATGTGGAAAGTGATTGCTGGTGYTCTGTTTACAGCTGCTCGCTGTATTTCTGTTAGCAGTCTATCAGAAACACWATTATCAGTATTATAAAGCTGTATTGTATATAATTAGACTCTTAATGAGTCCTTAGTGATACAATATGCAGTGTCCACCATTTCTAGCTCAGTGTTCATAGGGCAGAAAGAAATATCTCTGTAACTGCTACATGCTCTGATGGAGGTCATAATTRGTTTGGAATCCTTCTCCATTTCACTAACAGTCATTCACTGGACTTCATTTTATACTAAGCATACTGGAAACACACTGAATTTTTGACTTCTCTGACATAAAAAATAACCATTTATTGGTCTAATATTCTGAATTCAACCACAATTCATTAAAGGTAAATGAGAAAGCTAATTTCTATATTAAAGTTCTGCTTCTATTATGAATTCTGCAACAGGGAGGATTGTGAAGAAGATGCAGAGCTCAGCAAATATCAGCTGGTTGTATGTTCTGCATGCCACTCTGCAGTCAGGGGTAAAGGTACACTCTGTGTAGCACTGGCTAGTGTATGGCTTCCAACAGAAAAAAAAAATAAACCCCCCCAAAAAAAACAAGGTAGCATGACATGAAGAAGTGGATGTCCAAAATTTCCTCTAAAACACTGAGGGTCTTCCTCCTCTGAAGTCACATTCTTACCAACTAGGAAAAGTGAAAAATCATGAGTACGTTCAGCCTCTTACTAAGTAAAATTTGCCCAAATCAGCTGAATGTGCTGTCCTTGGAGGCTGTGGAGCATCTGCAGAGCAGCATTTTACACATTTGAATACTGGATGCACAACTTGCCTTGAAAGTCCACAAACCCTCCCAGAGCATCTGTGCAATGCAGAATGTGATTAGGCCCTAATTTACATTATTCTCTTCATTTGATGTATTGTATTTCARGAACTCATTATTCTTTATCCTCTTCCTTGCTTCCCTGAATGCATTCCATTTCATCTTCTGGTTGAGACATCTGTGTTTAATTAATTACTGCAGACCTAATAAAAAGAGTCTGTAGACAATTTAATATTTTTGTGTTCAATAGATCCAATGTACACCAAGATAATTTGCCTTGGAGAAAACAAGACTTTCACTTCTTAGGCCCTCAATACATATATCAGCATTTTATATTGTGTTGCATAATGTTAATGTACACTGAACTCCAGATAAGGAATATTTGGTARTGGCAACTAATGACAATTGTGCTTCAGGGTTTTTTGTTTGGTTTACCCCCTTCCCTTCCTCTGACAAACAGAGTAGTCTTGATTAATCTGCAGTTTATAGAAATGTTAACTGCAAAACTCAGGCTTTGTGGAATGGTGTTTCATAAAGACTACTGAACTGATCAGTGATATTCTTAAGAAAGTTTAAACAATTTTATTTTTAAATATTTGTAACACTTTCAATARGATCAACGGTTTCTTCCCTTTTTCTTGGCCAAATGTAAAATAGCAATAAAAAACTTTGTTTATAATTTCTCCTTTTTTATTTTTTTTTGTATGACATTTACTTGTTTCTTTTCAAAGTCAGTTTTGCCATCCTAAAAAGAAGACTTTTCTGGCACCCATGTAGCTAACAAAAAAAACCAAGAAAAAAATTAAAAGCATGAAAACTTGCCTTACACTAAAACTCTGACCAGCATTCAAGAAGYGAAGTTCTGATTTTCAACTGGCTATGCTACAGGACTTTTGTTTGGCCTTAGACCTAAAGATAGGCCAAARTATAAAATCCAGAAGACAAAGTAACTATTTTGGAGGTCTAATACATATAGTAAGCATTTAATTAGACATTAGATGCCCATGTTCATCAGCGAGTCTGGTCCTAAAATCACACAAATGACCTCTAGATGGGACATCTCATGGTTCCTATGTCATAGGTTTTGTAGACGTCTCAGATAAAAATGACATCTTAAATGTCACTAAGAATTTAAGATTAAACAAATAAATTTCAGCCAAGATATTTAGTACCAAAACTGATCCYGAAAATCTTTGCGGCAGATTATAGAACTTGTTTGTGATTTAAATGTCTTTATATAATACAACTCTCTTCTATTCATGTTGAGTTTTACTATCTGTTCATTACTACTCTTGTTTCTAAACCCAGATAGATTGTAGAAGAGAGGTATTTTTTCACTTAAATTTTGAGAAATTGAATCAAATCACATTTATCTAGCATGCTGGTGTTCAACCAGATCTATTGTTCTGTACAAAAATAAAACTGTTACCAGGGCTTTGTTTAAAATATGGAGGAGAAGATGGCACCTTTCATGCATGGCTACAATAAAAGGTTAAGCTACTTCCTTTGCATTCAACTCACAAGAATTATTTATATAATCACCCAATTATCAGGAATTAAAGCACAGWACTCTGTCCTCCTGTTTAATGATATTTATTATGAGCTTTCTGTCACAAATGTATATTGACATACATGCACATAGAGATCCCTTCCTCGGAGAACTCCTAACATTAATCTGTTCTTACACATTGGTAACAGATTCTGTGTCCGTGTTTCAAAATCAAAGATGGTTCCTTTTCAATTTTTGACTGAAACAAAGCAGCTGTTTGTCTTCAAGGCAAGATTCTGAGGTGCAGATCCTAAGCAGAATGAGGAAGYTTCTTTAAGGACTAACCAAAATACTTCACCGAAGATCTAAAGCACAGACCACCTTATTTCCACATTTCTGCCTGTAAGACTTGGAACAAAAAGCTTTTTAAAGTTTACTTCTGTTAGTCTGTCTTGCCTGTTTACTTTTTAAGCTGTTTGAATACAGTCTGCTCCTTGCTGTTTATCTAGAAGGTGCAATGCACAGCAAACTTGTGCTTACTTTGGACTGCTAGGCACTTCTCTAATATAAATGCAAATAATAATATTAGAACTAAGAATCCCAAGGAGATGTTGTGTAATTCAATGCTTTAAAGTCAAGTAGTGCTTCTCAAAGTCTTTCCTGAACAGACTGCAATTCCATTTTAAATGTGCAACTTGCCTTTATCTAATTCTAAGTTTCATACAACAATTCTTTGTAGAAAATAAGAAACCTTAGAATGTACAAGGCAAGAATTAATCACTTCCCAAAGGAAAAAAACCCAAGCAACTCCACATATAAACAAACAATCAAAAAAACCCATGTAACCATTTGAAAAGATATATTATTCTCTGTAAGGCAAATACTTGGGAGTAAGCTCAAAAAAAAAATTTTATCAATATAGTAATTTGGCCAAAGCAGCATCCAGCTACTTAGGTAACCACAGTAAGAGAAATCCTTTCCTCAGTACAGTCCACAGAAAGAGAGCTTCTCTTTCAATACTTACAAGACGAGGGGAAAAAACTAGCCAGTATGAAATGATGGGGAGACATTTCTCTGCACTGCCAAACATTAATCACCTTCTATCACTTCAGACAASTTGTCTCTTTCTCAGGAAGTTTCAGAGATCTGGAATCTCATACCTTGATACTTCAAAGGCTTGACCTCTTAATCTGAGAAACTCAACTCACCTCATCTCAGCAGYGAATCCAAAAAGGTAAAGGAAGAAAACTGAAAATTGTATCCAGTGATGGACTAGACTTGTGTTATATTCATTAAAATATAATGAAAATGAAGGCACTGAAAGAAGTTGAGCAATAAAATACAAAATATTTTGTTTGTAGACACCCTCCACACTTCAATTAAAAAAAAAATAAAAACAACAAACCCTGGCAATAACGACACTGGGCTTAGGACACTGTTTACTTTTACATGTGATGGTTTTAATATCTAAAATTACTTACAGTAAAGGTACAGAAAAATTGTTGCAAATAATATCATRCAAATACTATCTCATTAAAGAATCTTTCCCCAGTTAATTTGATGCTGCAACTCCCATTAACATTCATAACAGACCCAAGCTAATATTATTCCTAAATAATATTAACTGAAGTTTTAAAGGAAGTTCGAAGGTGGTAACCTTAGACATTCCTTCAGGACATGATTAATAATACAGCTGAATTACTCAAAAACTGAAATGTTTGCAATTGATATTGCAAGAGTTAGTTACACATAAAATTAGTTGTTAGTTACACATAAAATTTATTGGAAATACTGTCTTTTATTGTTGAACACTTCATTAAAAGTTCTGCTTTAAATGCTAGGACTTTGTGATGTCACAACACCTGCATTAATTTGCTATTTTAAAAAGTCTTAAAAGCATGAATCAAATAACTTTCAATGTTCCTGTGACAGAAATGACAATGAACCTTTTTTATATGAATTTAAGCAAAGTAGTTTCTTCAGGACCCCTAAAAAAATAAAATATTAAGAATTAGAAATCTGATGTTCCTCAATTTTCCCTTTACAGTTCATCTTCACAATTTTTTTTTCTCAGATGTTATAGGGCAACGTCAAATAACATGGAGACATCACAGTGTTCATAGAGCCCCCAGAAGTAATATTTGCAAAAATGAAAAACATAAAAATATGTACAATTTTGCAATTCAACAAGTAAACACACTATTAATARAAGTTCCTATTTTGACAATTAATAGAAGTAAATACCATAAACTTAAGGATAGAGCTGTTCTTACCRATTTTACCATCAACAACTATAACTCATTAATCTTATTTATACCATACAGAATAAATGAAGTTAGTGCTCAAGTTGTTTTTCTGAACAGAAATGTAAACCAACAATCTACGGCTCATAACACCAGCTGCATATAAWCATAGTGCCTTAGATGGCTGTGAACTTTTCCAATTGATCACGTAACCTTCCTCCATGTMATTTTAGCCCTTTAGTCCCCTCAGAAAAGATTCTTTATGAGGAAACAGTGGTTATTAAGCATAATTGCAACAACTTGTCCTCCAGCAAAAGGTTTCTGTGGCTCAGGAAGGGTGTAGGCACAGAAAAAAAGGGTTAGTCTTTGAACACCACTTAAGCTCCTCAGAAGAAGCATGAAGCCAGCTGAAAAGGTTTTTCTTAGTTGTAGATAAAATTTAGGAGYTCTCCACTGTCTCCTCTCTCACTGCCTCCTCTCTCACTGCCTACTCCTTATAACACATGTTCAGAAGGTTTCCAGGCTGTCATCTGCGGGATGTAACATCTGTTGGTTTTGTGGCTACTCTCTGTGATGAAAAAAACTGACAGGAGAGTGAACAAACATCATGGATTTGAGTCAGGAATCTCTTAAAATAGTAACCAAATGCAATCTAATTTTTTAATGTAAAATGAAGTATTTTAGGAACTTTTCTTTTTCCTTTGTATTTTTTCAAATTATTATATTAWTCTCCCATTACCTTATGTAATGGAGTCCAGATAAATGAGAGAGATTACTTTAAACACCATTTCTCATAAGTAATATGCCTTAAGTGTTCCTTAACTAAATAGAGTGTTTTGACCCAGCAAAATCTGTCCAAATGTAATTCCAAATGTAATTCCAAATGCTTCTGTGTAGGAATAAACTGTCCTTAATTWAAAAAAAAAAATTAAAAAGTCTGAAAGGGAGATTAGTGATAAATCTTTCATTTTTTTCAGTCCAGTCTTTCTTTATGAGCTRTATTTTTTTTAATTTGGTCTCCCTACAATATCTCATTGCATATGCATATGACTCAAAATTTTTGCATATGCTGTTTCCAAGAATATTTTTCAAACTATGTTACTATATTCCAACCAGTAGAGACTGGGAATGACCTGGAAATGTCAAACATATTTTTAAGCCTGGAATGAGTGAGTATCAGCTTTCAAGATGATCAGAAGTCGGGAATAGTAGAACTTGGTTTTGCCTCTCTTTCTCAGTTCTCCCCTTGCCAGAGTGGTTAGGCTAAACTATAAAACAGAGTGATTTAAAAATTTTGCTGTCTCATAAGKGGAACTATGAAACCTGAACTGAATCAATGGTCAGACACAGATATTACAGATATTACATTCCATTTTTGAACATATATAACAGGAAATATGATATTATAACAGGAGATATGATATTAAAAGGCAAGTAAGAAAAATAGAAACCAAACCAGGCAGGGAATAGTGTTCAGAAAGAGACATGCAACAGTGTTCCACTAAAATTTGCAGCCATAYGATGGACTGAGATTGTGCACACAGGGAGTTATTACCTCTGAACTGACTAATGGCCTGCCTAAATGCTGTGGAACACTAAACGTTTTATAATTTTAAATTWAAAAGCTTAATGCCAAAAAGTATTTCCATGGAATAGAGTTTCAAGTTTTAAAAGCATTCACGTTCTGAATTTGTACTCACTTGTTGACCACCATATTGAGATTTAATGAAAATCTGTGTTTCACATTCCATGTAATTACATTCAGAACCAGATATAACCCCAGCAACTATCTGCTTTCWCTTGGCAACCAAAATCAGGATTTTTTGTTAAGAAAAACAAAAAAAGTTGTATTTTTGTGGTCTAACATTCCTCAAAGTCATAAATAMATAAATACATATATAAAGAGAATGATTTTAAATAAACACYCAAAACACCCCAAAAGTAGCTGATGACCTCATATTAAAAAAAATTATCCTAAAGTTTAATTTCAAGCAGAAATCAAGTAAAGAATATGCCAATCACAGAGATCAATATTTGGGGTAGATACAAGWAAGTAAAAGAAGGCTATAATAAAAATTCTCAGTATTAAGTATATTGCTCTAAACAGTTGCAAAAACATTAATGATATGTAAAAAGATATAGTTTCCTTAGTTTAAAAGAAGTTTTCCTCCCTGATGTATTACAMATGTAGAAGCTAAATTGTATAAAAAACTTAAAGAATTCTGTAATTCTGGACAAGCATGCTCTATTGAGAGTTTGTTATTGCATTCCCCAATCAAAATATTTTATTATTGATGCCAAAAACAGAAAGCCTAATAATGAAATAGGCTTTATGTAAAATGAACATCATCATTTTAATTTGCCTCATTCATGTGGGAGGTGTTCAAACAGTAGGATGGAGAGATCTGCCTAACTAACCTAGTATATCAAAATATGTGGCATGCTGAAGAAATAGGACAATGATACCAATTTCAAGAAGGGGAAAAAAACTTTACCAGATCATTTTAATTTTTAAAAGAACCTGTTATAGCAGGTTCTGTATATTTATTAAATTATTTAATGTAAATTAATAGAATTTTAGTTTCAAATTTTAGAATTTCTCTCTTTATTGAGAGAGAATCTGCATGACAACGTCAAAAATATATTAATATTATTATAATAATATTATTCTAATAAATTTTTGTTCATTTAGACCTAATGCTTATAAATATGCATCAGTGTTTCCCAGATGCAAACCACACTAATGTCTTTTCTTTAATCAGTTGGAGATTGGCTATTTCGTGCCTCACCAACTTATGACAACACCAGACACAAACTGGAAATTAATACAGCRGTAACAAAGAATGGCTGCAATGTCACATCATAACTCACCACACCACACCAAAACACCTCTTTTTCTTCTTACTCAGTTTCAAACTTACTGGTGTCTTCAAAAAGATTAATTGGCTAGGCCTAACTTAGCTTMTCTTAGAGCTCAACCTTCATGTCATTTAACTGTGTAATGCCTGTGAGTATTAGAACAAAATCAGTGATAATATCTATTTCTGAATTGGACTCCTTCCTTTAAAATTCACTGAAACTAGTGCCAAGATATGCTACCCTAAAAAATTTAAGGAGCAGCAGACTCATTCTAAGCTACAGAAATAATGATTAAATTTGACAAATAATTGCAGGAAAATAATCAAAGATTTATTTCTGTATCAGACTTTTTTTTTTTTTTTTTTTTTACATTTAAACAGACAGAATGAAAGGGTTTTACTTCTGTTTTCAGGACATAAAAATTCTTCTGCCTGTAAATGATCTATATGAGCTGTGCCATCAAAGAATGGCTCAGCCTGCAGCATTCTTAATGCATCATTCATATGAAGATTTTAAATTTTTAGGGATACTCATCTCCTTTGGCAGGTTACACTGCAGCATTAGAGTCAGCTTCAGCAAGAAACATTCTGAGCTCAATAGCTATTAAGTGTTTTGGTTAATCAAAATTTCTTATTGAAATTGTTGACGCTAGGCCTTAATCATCCCTTGCAATGAAATGTCTGAATTTCATCTTGACAACACAAGAGGTCATTTCTTCTCTGACTTCACATATAATATGTTCTGCCTCCTCTTACCTTAGAGGTTTTTTCATTAGAGAAGAATATAGAGTGGCATCAATTCAACTAACACCCACGGATGCTACAAAATACTTCTTGCAGTTTTTGCTAGTTATGTGATTTGAGAGCATGTGCAAGGACCACTTAAATCTGAACTGAAAGAAAACTTGACAAATTGGGCAGAATTATGTGTATTTATTCTYATAGGAAAAATTACTCTGTTATTCAGAAGCCACTGATAATTTTAATCTGGTTTGCAAGGAATTTTACATGTACATTTCTGTATGCTTTCTAAAAAAGTAAATAAATCTTGAACTGGAAAAAAAAATGCAATAACTTGTCCTAAAGGATACTTAAAAAACTGGAAAGAGTATGTAAGCCTAATACCACAGTACATAGCTTTCCTAATCTGTTGATTGCCTTAGACATATTCTAAACTTCCTCCTTTTCACACCTTTTTGCAAGCACCAAATATTCACAGAGCATTTAGCCAAATGGACCTTTGTTCTGGCCCATTATGGCCATTTAATGAATAACAATTCACAGTTACTTTTCTTCAAAAAGTAGGCCATGAAATTGAGCAACTGTCTGCAGTTTGCTCCAAAATCTGTCTATTTCTATGTGTTCCTTAATGTCTACATGTGGATTGTGGTAGGTAGGGAAGCCCATTTTTCCTATGGACTTCTAATCTCTCCATGCAACACTAATATTGATTGATTTAATTAAAAAAAAAAAAAAAACAAACATATTTACCTTACAGAAACACCAACAACTCTGTGTGCAAATATCATTCGTATTTGCTATTCTCTCAGTCATAACTGCAAAGCAGCATGGAGAAATAAGTAAAAGAAGCATAGCAGGTGCTTTGTCACGTAGAGAAACCTAGCCAGCAGCGAATATTGACATAGAGCTCTCCCAGAAATCCTACATTCCAGCCAGTACAGTTTGGGAGTCATTTGCCACAAACACTGTTTGCTCATAGTGTGTTTCATCTGATTGGAAMCCTATGCTGCACACAGTTTCAATTTTTAACCTGGACTACGGTACTTCCTAGAYATACATAACCAACCCCACAGAGCTTAAATATCTGGCTTGGATAGCTGACAGAATCCTTAGGAATATCAGATGAAACTAGAGCCTAGCCAAATTTTTTTCCTTACCACTGCAGAGGGGTATTTACAACTAGTGACATCTCCAAGATAAGCTCAGCAATTTGCTAATACCTTCTGCCTCTTTGTGTCTGAAACCTCACAGGCTTGACTCTGAGACAGAAGTCACAAAGGCAGTAAAGTCAAATYTGGGTTAATTATGCAATGGCTTTCCTATTCCCCATCTCATGGTGAATTRTGTTGCCTAATATAGAAATAATTTTCATGCTATCTTGCATATCTTAACTTTACGCCTCTCTAATGTGGAGATATGAATCTGTATCACCTCTTTTTTAAAGCTATGAGCAAACCCTACCATCTGTCCCAAATGAAGGAACATAGCAGTCAGTCTCCAAATGTTAGTATACAAAACAAAATACAAAAATACAAAAAAAAAAA
>NW_026623546.1:882813-886638 GCF_030028575.1 Malurus melanocephalus
CCCCCCCCAAAACAAACAAACAAAACCCCTAAACAAAGAAACAAACAGAAATCCAATATTAATAATATTTTCTACAGTGAGAACATCAATGTTTAGTTAAAGTTATATCAACCTAAGAAGATCAGCATTTCTGTGATTTTATGTTAACTGCTTCTTTAACACCAAGAAGCCAGTGAACATGAGCTTTTTAAATATATACACGGTTCAGTAGATGCTGAGCTTCTTTACAGTGGAAAGACCAAACACCAGTTACCAAAAGATTTTCATGTTGTATCTTTTGGTGACAGTTTCATCAGTCCCTCTGTATCTCATCAGTCCCTCTGTAGCTTTCAGCAAACTTTTATAAATTGTTTGACAGACTAAATGAGAACTTTTGAACAAGAAAACTTTGTATTTTTAAAAAATACTGAACTCAGTTATCTGAAGAACATTTTTTTTTTCCTGGAAAGTGTTGGCCTACGCAAGACATGAAACCATTGAGGGAAAATGTTGCTAAAATGTACGCAGCTGTCTTTGTGCTCMGAACATAAACTAAACATCTGGAAAAAAGTGAAATATTTGAATATCTAAATCAATTAGGATCCAGTCTGAACAGATAATATAGCAAATTTTATTTATTCTATTGCAACAACAAAAAAAATAAATCTGTGACTTCAAGAAGATTCCCCAAAGGTAAATTTTGCTTGTCTTTCTGAATGTTGTCCGTTGACTGGATAGAGTTTTTAATACATATACATTTTACAGGCCATCTCAAATCCAAACTGTTATTAGTTTCTGGTATTTTTGACAACAGCTTTCCTTCTTWCACACAGATTTCTCACACACTTATTAATTTCTCTTACATTAGCTTGGCATATGGAGAAGATCCATTTCTGTCACCAAAAGTTTTATCTATCATGAAAAAGTTAGGAGCATGTCAGCTCTTATAATAGTGTCCCATTATTATTTGTATTGAGCTGAAATGTAATTTAAACCATCAGAGAAGATGACATTTAAAATGGGTTCTACAGATGACATGACTACTCAATCAACTGGTTTTAATCTAGTAAATTCCTTTAAGAGGARGAAAAATCCTGTAGGTGCAGTTTCAAAATTAATTTTAAATAAATCCATTTAAAAAGATGGCCCAGATTTTCACACATCCTCTTCTGTGTATCAACTAGTAATTATTAAGTCATATGGTAAACATGAAGTTTGATGATTCTGCTAAAAATTAATTGGAGGAAAAGGAGACAGCAAGATTATTAGACTGAACTCGTCCCCTTCACATCCTCATGATCATTAATGCTGACATAAAGGGGACATAATTAATTTCATGGGTGAGAAAGGAACAAAAGGTCAGTAGCACCCTTTTTGATATCCAGGAATCCTATTCTGACAGTTTCCTTGTAGTCACTTCCATATTTGTTGCARTTCCTTGTTCCTGCTTTTCAATTACCAAATATATTCTGCTCAATAGTTGACACTTCTGGATTTCAAAAGCAGGCAAACAAGCGACCTTTCTGCCTCAATTGAGCTCTCAACATTTTAGCTACAACATGAACTGAGCACGTCCAAGTGCAAATTTTGAAATAACAGTTTCTGGCGTTCAAGAAAATTCAGATAACTTTACTAGTGTAAAGTAGCTTTTAATAAACTACTTGTGCCTGTAGAATCTCTCCAGTCTGACAGAGCTTTCATAAGGAGGCATTATAACAGCACCTGTGATATCATCTTTTGGTTGTTATTGCAGAAAACTGATGGAGAAAATAATGTGGAACTGGCTGCATACTGGACTTCATTCATATGGTATTGATTTTGCTGGAAGGTTAATGCTACTGTCTGCATAACAAACATTTTAAACTTTAGTTTGCAGTTTTAAGAAGCTAGAGACAATATTAGAGACTAAAAAGTATATTACCTTACCTTGGTGACTCTATTTGTAGTACCTGGACCAGGAACAGAATACACAGTGTGACTTTCAAATTATTCTTCTCATCCAGGTATCAATCACATTAGTTTGCAATACAGCTTTAAAAGCTTAAATTTGATCTTCAGTTTTACAATTAAATAAGGAAATTCTATAGACAAACATTACAATATCCCTCTCACACAGCTGCTGCTCCAAAGCATTACTCTTGGTGTAACTCCCACTTCCACGAAAATTTGCTCTGCAGTATTCTCATTGTAAAGAGGATCTTGCTGGCATCTGAATTTTCATTGAAGCACATGTTTATCTGTCCAACAATAGCAAAATCCTTGTTCCAAAATATTCCCTCTAAGACATATAAATTATGTGATTTTTCTAAATTTGAGATCAATACAGTATTCTCTTTTTAACAAATCCATTTATTTTTCACTTTTATGACTATATGAGAAAATAACTTGCATTAATAAAAATGTCTTCAATTTCCCCTACTATATATTATATAGGTGTGCAAATATTTTTATATGAAAGTGCATTACAGGCTTTTCTGAAGTTTGTTCAAATGATATACAAATTAAGCTCCCAYCTTGGTGAGTTCAGATATGTTTAAATAATTTAGGTTTTTTTGATTCACAGGTTCAGAGAAGAAAAAGAATTCTAYGAGGTAGAAAGATTAAGTATGTCTTGTCCAAAGCTCCTTTTTCTTCTTTAGATTAAAACATATGGCTTATTAAATTTTTATGAGTGTCTTGCTTACCCTTTTAGAAAATATGAACTGTTCCATACTAGTGCTTCTCTTTTCAAAATTTTATAACAAACTAGAATATCTTTCAACATCATAATGAGTTTGTAGAAAATCAACCTTTTTAATAAAGAAATATTTCTTTTCACACTAATCTGATAATCAGTGAAGCAGAGTACTTTACTGAAATAAAGGAAGTAAAACAAAAATCTAATACAATTTGAKGTTCCCTCTTACAATAAGATCAGAGTTAGTTCTGTCTCATTTTAGCAAACTTTTTATCTYGCTGCAATACATCAGATCTTATTAAAGATCTCATTATCATACTTAAATGTACAAATACATGAAACAAAAATTCAACAATTAAAATAATAGCTTTTATCTGGTCCAGAATAATTCTGTCTGTAAGAACTGCATGTTGACACACTTGAATTGGTATAACCAATCTTTCTTCATCAATAGTCCTTGCCTTTTGTTAACTAGGCTGGCAAACAGGTAAACCTCAAACACTCAGCTCTGCAAAATGGAAGACCTTGCTGAGCTATTGGGATCTCATTCTTTGTATAGATGAAAGTCAGATGTTTCTTTTTGATAATCTTTGTTTCCATTTAATTGCATAAGGAGAAATTCAGTAATTGTCTCCTAAAAATGCAAAGAGATTAATGCAAAAATACACCTCTTTTTCTCTGAACTATTGTAAAAAAAATACATAAGTAAGTACCAAGGACAGACCTGATTCAAGTCCTTGAAATCAATCAGATATTTTGTTCTTATTCTTGATATTTTGAATGAGGTAATGCATACAGGAGCATAAATTTACATTAAATAAAACAGTGAAATAGATACATTTGTTGAATAATAAAGAATACAATTGTGAGCAAGCTTATCTTTAAATAAACTATTCAACTGACAAAAGAATCAATGATGCTGTATAAGAAAGCTCTACACAGCTACCATATTATTCTTTTGCTTTAACAGTATTTTTAGCACATTTTAAATCAATAGAACATATAGTATATCACACTATTCTGTTTCCAGGTGGTAGAAATATATTAGCAGCCACAAAAACTATTTTGTGGCTTGCCGCTTTTTCAGTGATGCGTCAAGTGAATGGTGCCATTCATGGTACCGCCTCAGCCATGGCCAAAGAGGGATTTGTTTACAGCCCTTTTTCTTT
>NW_026623546.1:887235-903741 GCF_030028575.1 Malurus melanocephalus
TCAGAGAATAATCTAATGCTTATCCTTATGAGCATTGAGATCTTCACATCTGTCAGTCTGGAAGCTCTTTCAACATTTTTATGATGGACTATCAATTAATTATGGACAGCAAATCTTAATTCTTTTAAATATCCATATTGTTTATTGGCATAGTTAGGATTAAAGGTTAATGAGGATAACAACTGTGGTCCACAAACTGAGAAACCTCTACATCTGCTTTAATAGACTTTACTACTAAAAGAATAAAAAGTGTTTTCATATGTGACAGTTCATGATGTCAGACTCTAGCAATATTGAGTCATTTTTTACAGTATGAACTAGGCTATTTGTCCCCGAGGAAGCAGAATGTAATGCTTCTCCCTTATTTCTATCATTGTGATTGGTTGACAAAATTGTATCATCATAAAAAGTAAAACAAACAGCATTCATGTACAGAGTTTTAGTCAGTATTTTAACCATGAGCAGTGGAATTTTCCTTTCTTAGTGTAGAGATGTTTTATAGACTCCAGACTAAATTCAGCTGTACTAAATACCTTGTACTAAACAAGAGAAGGAAGAAAGAAAAAAATATTTTGTCTTTCAATKTGAGTTCCATCTGGAAATAAAGTTATTCTGTTTCTTATGAAGAAACATTGACTGATTTACATGCAGTTTCTAGTGCATATGGACTATGAGTGGTATAAACCCTAAAAGATTTCTGTAAGATAAACAGACCAACAGAGTTTCTTTCAATAGAACAAAAGTTCATTTAGAGTTGTCACTGATTCATATCTAATGCAGCAAGTGAAGACCATCAGAAGAGAGTCCTGTCATTATCACTGAAGTGTCATGGCGATTGTTCTGTTTTTCTCCTCTCATAGCAGGTAAATCAAATGCAGATAAATGCAGATAGATCAAACTTTTCTGCTCACATGCTCCAAAACCACTTTTAAGCAGCATATTTAAATGTTCTTCTGACCTGCATATAGTTGAGCTAATCCTAAGTGAAAGGACTGATATATTGTACTTGATCTAGGGTTTAAATTCAAGTAGCGTGTTTCAAATTATATTCCAAACAAAACTTGTCTTGCAGTCTGCCACAACTTTTTTCATTTGTCTGTGGTGTTAATTGGTAGTTTAAAGTAAGTTAGTTCCACTGTATAAAGATGTTTCATGAATGTTAGTGATCTTTTTCATGTAATATTAAGTCCATTGTAACCTAGAAATCATTATGTACAAAGACATATTTAATTATTGGAGGTGCAGGGGGACCCTGTYGGTTTCAGCTAACCTTGGGAAAAAAATCCAGTTAAGGCAATGCAAAAGTTCAAATTCTGACATAAACAAAAAGAATTGTATTCACTTTGGAACAGATTAGGAAGAATTTAGTGTTTTCTCTTTCAAGTACAGTGTTTTCTTAAAACCTGTGTCTCAAGCACTACCTTAAAGAGAATGACATCAGCTTTCTTCTGGTATTTGAATCTGAACTTGAGTTTTGGGTGAAAATAATACAGGTTTCTTTAACATATTTTGTAGGACTGCTTGCCCAGTTCACTCAGCAGCACAACTTTTTAAAAGAAATGTCATTCTACCCACTCATCCAACCTCACTACATACACTACTGTGAAGTTCTTATTTTACCTTCTCTTTAGAAATGAGCATGAAATGGGTATCYTCTCCATATTCCTGTAGTATTGTCTGTGAAGATAAATGTAATGGTATTTCTTCATGTAACAGACCAGTCTCAGCTGATTCTGGTGGGGATAAATAAATGACTGCCACAGGGAAGTAACTATCCAAATACATAATTATTAGAGGGGTAGAGTGAGCAATTTTGAAATATATTAACTATCAGCTGGTGATCTCAGTATTGCCATGTTTGTACTTTATTTTTTTTCCCAAGAAATCTATCAAAAAGAATCCTCCTTGACTCCCCTTTTACAGTGGGATGGAACATTAGGCTGAAGGATGTGACCATAGCTAAGTAACAAAGAGACAGAATCACCTCTAACTACTCAGAAATGACAATTCTGTGAAATCAATGAGCCCCTCAGGATAATTCATTCATGCTGATCCAAAATAAAGTAATCTGCAGGACTGTGCAGAACTTCAGACCTGGGATTACAGGACCCCTTGCTTTGGTTCMAGGATTTTGTCAAAGTGATATTCTGAATCAGGCTTGAGCCAGAATGTAAATGGATCTATATGCATTCCTGGACTCAACTCTGTACCATAATAGTGCCAGGTAAACTCTCTCAAAACGTGGATATTTTGCATATATTCTTAAAATTACTATCCCCAAGAAGATAAATTTAAATTTCTTTGCTATTATTTTCTCAGTCAGATAAGTGACCTGCATATTTTTATGCACACATAACTTTATTTTTTGCTGTCTTTGTTCCTGAAGTAGTTTAAATTCCTTAGTAAAGAAAAAAAAAAGTGCAATGTAGATAAATGCAATGATATTTAAGGCAGTGTAGACTGTGCTAACTCCAGCACCAGGTGCAGCAGGGTTCGTCAGAGTTGGCATGGCATTTCATTACTGTATTGATTTTAAGAGCAAGCATGTGAAAAATGTTATATTCCATGTGTGTAGTGGGCTGACCTAGGATGGCTGCCAGTAACCCACCCAATTGTCTCTGCTTTTCTCAGCTGGACAGGAGGAAAAAGAAGATAAAAAAGATTGTGACTCAAACTAAAGACTAAACTATGGGGAGATTGGTCTAATTTATGGCCAATTAAACTTGGTTGGTGAGAAGCAAAGACAAAAACTAAAACATATTTCCTTCTCCCTGCCTTCTTTCTAGACTGAACTACATTCCTGTGCCTTCTACCTCCTTTCTCCCAAACAGGGCAGGGGGATGGGGAATTTGGTTTGAAGCCAGTTCATACAAATTAATCTTTGCCGCTGCTGCTCATCCTTCTCACACTCTTTGCCTGCTGCATTGTGGAGTCCCTCYCATGGGATGGATACACTCCTTCACAAACTGCTCCAAAGAGTATCCTCCCAATTCTTCAAGAACCGCTCCAGTGTGGKTTTTTTCCACAGTCCATCAGAAGCTGACTGCTTTAGCAGAACTCCTCCCTAGGCTCCAGCGTTGCAAGAGCACATGAGCTCTCTCCCCGCAGGGCTGCAGCTTCCTCAGGGCAMATCTGCCTGTTCTCATGTGAGAGCCTCCAGAGTATGAATATCTGCTCCAGCATAGTTCTCCTTGCACTGCAGAGGCAAAAACGTTTTTTACCTTGGTCTTCTGCAAGGACTTTGGGGATTATACCTGCACAGGCACCTGAAGCACTTCCTCCCCCTCCTTCTTCTCAGATTCAGGCGTTTCCTCTGCTCCATCCCCTTCTTTCTCTGCCACCTCGTTCTGATGTTTTTTGGCCTTTCTTRAACACATATTCACAGAGGTGCCACCAGCACAGCTGAGGGGCTCAGCTGCACCTGCAGTGGTTTTTCTGGATCTGGTTGGAAGTGGCTGGAACTGGCTGTGTCCAGCACAGGACAATCCCTGGTGTCTCCTCCAAGAGGCTGCCCTTCAGCACAGAGCATTTCAACCRCCTCCTCCCTGTCACCCACCACTTCAGCTCAATACCAAAATAATAAACAGTAAAAGGAACTCCTGGATAATTAACTCTAGAACTTTTGAAATAAACAGAATCTAGACAAAGCCAGAAAAGTAGCAAAGAGAAAAAGTAGTGCAGAAAAAGAAAGGATAGCACTGGGAAAGTCTTGCTTTTCAGTTATTTTTGGAAACTTCAGGAAACTGGTAAGGGTAGCAGTTAAAAATTAAATTAAAAATGAAATTGAAATATAGMAACAGGTGTTCAGATATGTTGCAGAAGAAAAGGCAAAGGGAGATTTTTAGCCTAACCCCAGGGCTTAGACTACAGTATGTGCTGGGCATGCTGCTTCTATCATGTTAGTGCTGCTCACAGGTGCTGCAGCAAGCAGTCTCACAGAAAGGACAAAGGCAAGGTGAAAAATCTCACATCTCAGGAAGCCATTTACCAAAATGACAATTGTCACAGTTTAATTTAGCTCTTTATCATTTTTTTCCTAAATGTCTTATATGGAAGCTGTAATACATCAGTTTAGGCAGAGATGGAAAAGGCAGCCATGATTACAGAGCTGCTGCTGCTTTGTGTATTTGTGCTGTTCTTCTAAAGGGTGAAGAAGACTTGCTCTTTAAGCTGAATTAGTCTTGCTTTCAAAATTATTCCTTTTCAGTTCCTTATTCCTGATTAGTACAAGCTATTGTAGAAACAAAGTTATGCAAAGCAATGGGGGAAGTTCCTTCCTTCCTTCCTTCCTTCCTTCCTTCCTTCCTTCCTTCCTTCCTTCCTTCCTTCCTTCCTTCCTTCCTTCCTTCCTTCCTTCCTTCCNCCTTCCTTCCTTCCTTCCTTCCTTCCTTCCTTCCTTCCTTCCTTCCTTCCTTCCTTCCTTCCTTCCTTCCTTCCTTCCTTCCTTCCTTCCTTCCTCCGGAAGTGACACAAAAGTGGGACTGAGGGACCAGATATGACTACACTTTCACATTTTTTCAACTTTATGATACATCTCCTGAATAATTAACAAGAGTTTGTACATCCTAATTAAAATTAAATGGCASTAAAGAATAAGAGAAGCCAAGAATTTTGGCCCGTGCAGTCAGGAGGGCAGCCTCCCATTCCCCAGTTTCAGCCTCAGCCAGGACAGGTGGCAGAATTGCTTCAGGGTGATATAAAGGCAAATTATTTGTGAACTTAGCTTTCCTGAGAGAATGTTTATTAAGACGAGTTTGGCTTACACAGGCTGAATTATGCTTGGATATATATAATTATAAAAAGTTAATGAGGCTGCAATATAATTAAACTACATTAAGATAAAACCATCCTTCTCTCTGCTGTGTTCAAATCAATAAAGTTTTCATTAGAAAAATCTTCAGTTTTCAGACTGTCATGCTTCCGTTCTGTTTTCAGTGTGTGTCTTGAGTTACTTAGCAGACTCTCAAAATAGATTTTGGGTCCAAGTGATTTCTYATGACTTTTTTGCTGAGATCCAAGAACTGCAAGGATATGTCAGGTGAAAGTGGAGTAACAGGGTTTCAGTATCCTTTTTTAGTTCCTACCCGGGTTTAGCTGCAACACAGTGACACAGGTCACTCAGATCACAAGCAAGAGTGGATGATCCATTGGACTGCAGTAGGCTTAAGGTTAGCAAATGTGACAAAAATACTCAGCACTATATAACTGTAATTGGATTGTTGGTGTTGTGGTACAAACTTAATATAAAGTAAACAATTCAGTGTAGAAACAATGCAGAGAAATAGAATATCTTTTTAGAGACTATAATTTTTCAAGCGAGACATCTAATTAAAATATACTGATGCTTCATAGGAAGGAAAAAAGGAAGGGAATTGTCACCTAAGTGATATAACACATTTTTTTTCCTTTACTCAGGTACCTAAATCTTTCTTTTCAAAAGATTGAAAAAAATTAAAACAGAATGTTTATTTAAATTTGGGGTATARTTTTCTTTTTTAATAAAGAAAATATTGTCCACAGACTACAAAGATGCTGGCATCTATGTACCTCGTACGTTTAAAGAGGAATAATATAGCAGAACAGACTTTTTTATTTAAGAAAGAGAAACATGTTAAGCTTTTACTTAAGCTTTTACTTAATGTATGAGAAAGGAACAGAGTTTCAAGAACCTCATTATTGATAGAGTCATATGTAGGATGTGAAAGTTGGTCTTTTTTTAATACAAGCCAACACACTACAATGGCAGATAATACCATGTTTAGCAGCTTTGCCTCTGGTTYGTTTTTGGAACAATGCTTGACAATTCCATTGGAGACAATAAAATAGTTGTTGGCACATTTTAATTACTATATAAGGGCACACTCATTTCATGGCACTTCAGGGGGTAAAGAAGCCATCAATTACTCTGCTCAGCTTGAGTTTATTTAAACAAATGATTTTCTATTTCTGGATATATAAACTATACACTTTCAGTACTTTGCACTATTTGCTTCCAGGAGCTTTTCATTTGGGTTATAAAATATCCTGGCCTAGTCATATATATTAAAAATCAATGTTACAAAGGACAAGGTGATTATAGGCCCCCTACAAGTGTTTTGGAAACAAACTCACATTTGTAGAAATCTCTGTGCCACTATTCATTGAGCAGAGCAATATGTTTAACATGGAAGCCCTCAGGCACATTAAGTCTTTAGTGGCTGAACAAAAACACAATTTTGGCTCATGGGTCTTAAAGCTCCCCCTACTGATTCAGTTCAGTTTCAATATAGCACAATAAAAAATAAATACATAAATTAACTATGTAAATAGTGAAAATAGAAGATGCACATACCAGGACATAAATTTGGTGCAGAGTTCTTCAAACTGACTGTTTGCAAAACTTTTTTCCAAATGCATGATATTAAGAGATTATGCTTAACTTAGACACAAATGTTACACAGATCCCTTACTTATATTAAAGATACAATTTGTCAGTTATTACAGAATAAAGGGGAAGAAGTTGCCTGGTAGTAAGTAGTCCAATGGTTGATATTTTTTCAACTACTTTAGGATCTCCCTCTCTTGTTTGGATTAATGAGTCAAAATGAAGGGGAGCGATACTATTAACAGGTATAAATGTAATTATTTAAAATCAGTGCTTGTAAAGGATAATTATGTCACCTTTTTGTGGCCAGAAGTGTGTGTTTTATATTGAAATACCTGACTTACATTGATTAATACGTGTTTCATAGAAATAAATTCATCATGTGTTTTACAGAATGCTGCTTTGATCTTTACAAGGGGTAACATTTCATACTTGACAATTACTTTACTTGTGGATACCAAACATAGGCCCTGGAAAATTCAAGGTTTGTAGAGAACRTACTTTAATTATCCTGGAAAGGTGAATTATCCTGCCCCAATACCATAGCCATAATCTAAATGCCATAATCTAAATATAAAATGCACATAAAAACTCTGGCGTAATAGACTTATGAAAAGCTTTAATATGAATTAGAGGAGTTAAAAGTAAACTCAAACTAAAGTAAAGGTGTGTAATGATCACTAAGAGTAAGCTTAAAAACGATGAAACATTCAGCATAATTCAGTGCTTAACTGAATTGTGTCTCTAGCTWTCCAATCAGCTCCTGGTCTGCCTGCTAAACAGACATCATATTTTGATGAAATATAAATATATTAGAAGATTCATCATAGTAGGCCCAAACTTCTGTTGAGTCAAGAATGTTTGAAGTTGACTTTTCTCTTTGGCTGTTCAAATATCAGAATGATGGACACAGAAATATTATTATCAGAAAACGYTGAGTTCCTGTCTGGGATCAAATGGATTACAACATGAGACTATGTTTGGTCTTTACACACAAACCTCCTTTCATTATGATTGTTTCATCTCTATTTGTGCTCACTAGCACACATCAATTATTTTTCACTTATTCTAATTCCCAAATCTGTGCATATTTTTCCTGACTAATCCTTGCTTCTTTTTCTGGCATGAACTCTATATCTGTTTACACTGTTTTCTTTTTTTCAGTCATTCACTTTCCTTTTTCTTTTACATGTATTTTTCATACATAGACAATTATTTCAATTATACATTGAATACTATTCAGCAGTGATTGTTGTACCTCTCAGGCACTGTTGACTCTAAGGTGCCATTATGGGAAAATCCCATCAAAAATGGTGATTTTAATGGGCATAACTCCCCCCAAAATTTTCTTTGAAATATTGCAAACTCATTGTAGTGAGGAACCAGACACAGTCTGCAGATGGGGACTGGGTATAATTTTTGTCATGAGTAGTAGAATTGCAGAACTTGTTTTCAACTATTTTTACCAAAAAACACCAGTCACAATTCATGTGTGGGGAGGACAGAATCATACACTGGCTAAACAACTATGCCAGTTTATTTGCTAAACTCCCAAATTATTTCAGATGCCTGAAAATATGCTGGTGTTTCTGAATTTAGTTACACTTTCTGGAATATTTATTGTGCTTCTTACAATGTCTTATGATGTTGCTGGTGAGAAGTGCTGTGTAAAAGGGCCTGGTTTACAGAATATAAGGCTGATCTGAGGCTTGTAGGTAACGGTCTTGTTCAAAATCCCTAAGGAAATTGGTAGCAATGACAGGAAATTGYAAATTGCATATCCTAGGTTTTATTCCCAGGACTTAAACATTGAAAAAATGGGTGGTGAGAAACATGTCCAGAGTTAGTAAGAAAAACCTGAATTCTCTCATGGGTTCCTGACCTCTCTTGCCTCTGTTCAGCTAATTTACTGACATCTCTTTCTAATGTCAGTCCTACTATATTTGCTGTCTTGTTCAGTCTCTTTATGATCCTGTTCTTTTCTTTATCAGAAAATACCTCCCAAACACCAAAAAAAAAAAAAAAACCAAAAAAAAAAAACCCCCCCAAAAAAAAAAACTTCACATTTATTTTCATTATTTGCAGACAGAATTTGAAACCATTTAAGAACACATTTCTTTCATCCTGGCAAAATTTTGGACAATGGCTCATTTCCAATCATGTAAACCTTTAAACTGTTTGTTCCTGTACACTTTTAAATTTTTGGGTTCCTTAGATTTTATTTTTTATTTCTCAAATTATCTAAAAATTATTGCATCTGTTGAGACAAGATTCACCTGTATGTTGGAACAAGCAAGATAAAAGACTCAGAAAAAGGTCTCAACACCCCTAACAGTTCAGACATTACAATCTTGAGAGATGAGCCTATCTTGTCAGAATGATCCAGTCAACAAGAGTGATGACTAAATTTCTAACTCTAGTCACTAAATCTAGTAGAGGATCAAGCTGTCMGTAAATGTTATGTTGGGTCCTTGGATTCAAGTTCTAGATTGTTATTTTTGTCTATTCCTTCTGCATTAAGGGAAGATTGAAATTAAATTAATAAGAACTCTGTAAGGCAAGTGCTTTGCTTTGCTTTATTTCTACAAGTGAACTCCTTTGTGCTGTATGCAGCACCCTTAAAGGAAAGGTAGTGAATGATAARTCACAGCAAGCACACTGTCATCTTTGAATGGTGTAAATATCAATCAAATAAGGCTTATTAGTGATCAAAATGTATTTTAGTCAGCTTTTTATTAAACATTTAGGAAACATACCAACTAGTATAGGAGGCAAGATTCAGTAAAGGAGGTGTTTCACACTGACTGGTGCATTGTAAGGATATGCTTTCAACCAAACCTATCTTCAACCAAACCTATCTTCAACCAAACCTATCTTCAACCAAACCTAATCAGCGTTTCCTTGGTCCTGCTGCAATGCTTGTATCAGTTCCAGTCACAGAGAATAAATTTGTCCCTCCCTGATGCCAGCATTTCTGCACATCTGTAGCAGTTTGGTTCAGAGATGCTGAGTTGCCTGGAAATAGTCCTATAAGGAAAGGGATTTGTTTTCAGCCAGAAGAGCTGAACAAAACATTCCTCCAAATGTTTATATAAATGTCACTGTTTGCACCAAAACMTGAACTGTGCAACCCTCAGATGCAAAGGGTTCAACAGCTGGAGTGTGTAATTGTGTCTGAGCCTGTAGACAGACTTTTGTTTTTTACCTGTCTTGAGTTAAATTGACCCTGAAAGTCCAACAATTGATATCTAGTATGAAAAAAAGAGACAATTCCATCTTCACAGATATTAAGACATGCAAACTTTGGTGAAAAATAGTGGCCATTCTATACCTTCTAGTAAAAAAGAAAGAATCAAGTTCAGTAGGATTTAAACTGTCCAGACCCTCTGAAGTACTTCAAAAGCAATATATATAAAACCTAGAAGCTAAGATACAAGAGTTATCACTTGAGATGTAACCTCAGAARCAGGGAATGCAGAAAGACAAAAATCCTGTCATGATAGTGTCAAATAGAAAAAGTGGTCTGATGGAAAGAGGAATTGGGGACTTTTGACAATACTGTCTTAATACTATATTACTTTTATTTCTTCAACTATATTTTTTATTAAAACAAGCAACCAACATAGTGACTGGTATTGGCTGCTGTGACTGAACACTGATTTTTACTAAATTTTAAGCTGTCTTGAGCTCAGGATGACTTTGTAAATGCCAACGAGCTTTTCCTAACTGAAGACACTAAAAAATGCACACAGTGAGAAACTGGGTAGCATCAGCCAATGACAGCTGTCAAAAGGGGGAATAAAGTGTTTCCCAGACAGAGACTGTCTGGACCAAGTGAAGGGCTGCAGTGACAGAAGTCAGAAAATTAAAAACTCCCTTGCAGTAATCAGAAGTGACCAGGACGAATTTCTGCCTACAACAAGAGAAATAGAAATTTCAGAGGTTTCTTTGATATTCTTGGAAAACTTGGCTATTTTATTGTGTAGCTTTTCTTTAAGCAGTGGCTGCATTGCATAACCATCCATAAAAAAAAAATCCAGAATGTGTGTGTTTACTTTCTGTAGTACACATCTGGATCATGATGGATTGCACAACACACATATTAGCTTATGGTTTTAGGCTATATATTAGCTTATGGTTTTTTGAGAATTGTTTGAGTATTAATGAAATAAATCTAATATGAATTATCAGCTTTTCAGAACTGCATAGTGGCCATTTAAAAAAATAACGTATCTTCTTTTTATGTAGAATAAAATTTGTTAATTATTACCTGCTTTTGAAGTTATTAATGGAATAACCACTTACAGTTGGTCTTGAATAATAAAGTTATTGTGTTTCTGTGCTGAGRAGAGTATTCTATAGCTGCCAGGAGTTTACTTATTTTAACCCATCAACTGTAAAACTTATTTGATTATAACTATATTTAAAAAAGAAACCAAACCTGGTTGTTAATTTAAATATGAGATTGTGCCATCTCAGTCTTGTATACCTTGATCTAAATTAAATTATCAGAGAGAAGCTCAGGGTTGGTAACAAAATACTGTAAACTGAAAATCCTAAATCWTCCTTTTGGGCAATATTTTTTCCTCTCCTTACTCTGTTTATTCTGAGAAGAAAAGCAAACCAGCCCATAACATGGATTAACTACAGAATTATGTGGGGAAATGAATTTATTTTGGTATACATTTCAAAATTTTCCCATTTGCTTCAGCTGAATATATTCTAGCAGCAAACATAAATAAAGGGATTGTGCTGCTTACCACCATTTGCATAAAGTTAAACCTGAGCTGCTGTAAGTCACCTTAAGGGTCCTTAGTATCCCTGCATAATCCTAAAATTTGTGAGATCTAAAATGTAAACAGGTTCCCAGAGGAAGGAAAAGTATCTACTTCTGTCTCCACAAGAATATTTAGTAATTMATTCAATAGCTTCTTCTTACCACTCTAAGTCAAAAGTAAAAAGAGGAAAAAAAATTGCTTACAGCTAACAGTGAAGTTTAAAGATGTGTTTTTATATGGAAGCCAGTAGTCCATTAAGCTTTACAGGTATCTTCTATTAAATATGGTGAGGTAAATCAGCTGAATTTCACGATATTGAAATCCCTATCTTAACTCCTTGAGTCTGGAGTTCTGGCCCTGCAGAAGTCTCAGGCTATTCCTATCCTTTAATGATATGGCAGTTTTGCGAAAAAGGAAAAAAAAAATCAAACCAACAGAAACAAAGAGACATGGAGAAAACCACAGAAAATTCAAATCAAATCAGAATATCATTTCCCCCACAAAAAAAAAATCCCAACAAACAAAGAAACAAACAAAGAGACTCAAAGAACCAAAAAAAGTGAAGTGCAGTTGTTTAGGCTGCAAAGTAGTAAGGTAATCAATATTCACTTTTAATGTAATTGACTTTAATGATATGAAAAACATGGAGCTGGAACTTTATTTATTGCTGACAGTGGTATTCAGGAGCAAGTTAAAGGTCTTTGAAGGAGCAGAGGCACATCTTGTTTGTGACAAAACTGTCTCTTCTTTGAAGAGTTTCAAAAGAAATGCAATGGGGAAGGCAACTTGTGACTGAAAGGGAGAAACATGAGGAAAAGTTTGGAGGTAAGGGGAGAAGGTATGAAAATGGTATAACATTTACAGAAGGGGRTCAGAATTCTCTGCACATCTGAGCATCACAAAACCAAGTGAGATGTCAGCTCTTGTCACAAACGTCTCCTCTGTATTATCCTAAGGGTAAACTCAGTGATCCACACAAACAATTGCTGGTGTACRTCTCCATCCCCACATGTTACTAATGGGGCAAACTGCACTCCCAGCTGATTTTAGCCATCACGGTTTGAATTCAAGGAGAATACTGCCAGCTTATCAAAGTGCAAAATTTTGTTCTTGCTCATTTTAAGCACCTTTTAAAAACTTTAAATTGGCATGAATGGGCTAGGGGGTAGTAAGGAAGCTAACCTATGCATTTTATATTCTGTGTTTCAGAGGTAATTGTAATGAACTGCTTCAAGCAAACATTACAGGTTGTTTTTCTGCTGAGAGAAGTCAAATGAAATGACCTTTTTTTCATCTGCTATTCTTTTCAGCTTTTGAAGTTACTTCTTTTTGAAGAGACAATCCATTTATCAGTCATATCTCTGAGAAAGCCTTAAATTCATCTAATAAAACTTCCAATAATTTACTTTGAGATGGACTATGCAGACTGCAGTCACATTTTGTTGTTAAATAAATTAATGGATACCTTAAAAGTGAAAGGCTTAGAAAAGTTATCATAAGAACTTTTCCCTATAGCCAAAAGCAGCTGTTAATGGAGAGCATATTTCAATTTTTTTTTAACCCAGTTTTGGCTATTGATCTTTACTAGATTGACTCTAATTTATAGCAAATGTTTAGGGCACCAAAAGCTGGTAAGAAAAGATGATTAACTGAATTTCTAGGCTGGTGAAATCCAGASCTAGCAGACAGAAAAGTTGATGGCAAATGCTGAAGCATGATAATTAACTAAAGGTTCCTCTAGCATTTGGAGCCATATACATGTGAGCATGTGTAAGTATATAATATCAACACTGGAGCTGATAAAGTCCATCTATTTTTAAATATATACATAATAAGAATTAATGCAATCCACTAGTATGAATTATATGCTCTTCTTCTTTCAAAAGAACTGTTGCTTAATATCTAATTCAAAATTAATAATGCAGCAGGGATGGATTCATTATCTCTTGTGTCAAAATCATTCTTAATAAGTAAGATAAGGAGAGAGAAAAAGCATGAATAAAAAGAAGAGTTTCAGTGACCAAATTACTCCTGTCCTCATCAATCCCAGAGAATAAAATTTTGATCCCCACTCCAGCAACTGATTAGTCAGGTAGCATAGGGACAATATGTGGAAAAACTTCCTAAATGAGCATCATCAGTATATTCTGAAAGTAGATGAGGAATGAAGAAAAAAATTGCATTTAAGATTAAATAAATTACAATATACTTTTTTTCCCGTTGGCATAGGAAACATGGTAGAAATATCTTATTCTTCACTTACTCATSATAGAATAATTTGAGTTGAAAGAAACAAGCTCACGTTGCTGCTTCATGTCAACCCCATCTCCCCAGCTCTTTCGGCTGCTCTTCCCTCACCTACCCATGGTGTAACCCCATTGTACAAAGCCACAATGTGTGAGGCACAACTTGCCCTTACTGACGTTGTCTTGACTGTCACCAATCACTTCTTTATTTTCCGTGTCTCTTAGCATAGTTCCCAGGAGCATCTGCTCCATTATCTTGGTGGCTGCTGAGGTGTGATTGACTAGTCTGTAGTTCCCCATTATTTCAATTTTTAAATATTTAATGAACTTTTCCTATTCAGTATCCACCCTGCCTTTTATTAAAAAAAAAAAAAAAAATTGAAATTGAAAGAAAATATGTCTTGCAATCACTATAAAAAAGATTGAAATCAGGATGTTGGTCTAAAGAAAAATTGTTATTAGCTTCTAGGTGTCTGACATCTATTTGTTTTTTAAATTATTTCTGAATAAACTTTGATAGTAGTTGTAAATATGTAAAGATTTTTACATTAACAATGAGCATTAAATGTGGCAAAGAGTTAAAGGCAAGGAAGAATTACCCTGTTTTTTTGCATAAAAATAATACAATTCATTGTTAGTATTATTGCTGTTATTATCATACTTTATTTGTGTGACAATAGAATTTGAAGATTTCATGCAATTATTTTGGCAAAATGTAGCACTAAACCTGAATGAGATCAATTTTCCTATTTGACGAATATCTGTAAATAAAAGTGGAAAAATCCTTACTTCCACTTGTATCAAGCCAAGACATTTCAAAGATATTTACAGTCTTTTTAATGGAGACAGAGACACAGGAATGGTCAAACACTAGGGATCTCACTCAAGATATTTTAATTCAGTTTTGATTTAATATTCAATCCATCTTATTTAGACCAATGTTATGTTTTCAACATTCTGCGTCCTTCAGATGCATCTTAGCCCTGGATCAATAAACTCCTGGGTTATGATCCTCTCCGACCTTAGGAAAAATTTTCTCCCCATGGAACCAATACTCCTTTTCTCCAAAGCTGATGAGGCTAATTAGTTTTAGACTATGACATAAAGATCATGGAAATCAGCAGATCTACCAGACATAGAAATCTGGCACATTGGTCCAATCTATTTCTAAATGCCTCTTGTCTCTTGGATAGCTGAGCTTGTTGGGTCTTGTCTCAGTTTTTTGTTTAATGGACAAATGTTTTCAGTATTTTGGCTAATAGTTCATTAATATGTAAGAATCCAAGTGTACCTAAGGCACATGGATGCTATAAAAACTGTAGCAAACCCTGAATTATTAATTTAATTGGATAATATCTATACATATTTCTTCTATCTCAAAGTGTTGGAGAGGTCAGAGGCATCTAAAAATTATTGCTCAGGGTGACAGTAAAACTTCAGCATAGAGCTGGGGGGGCTGGCATAATGGGTGTATGTGTAAATAATAATAACAACTTGTTATTTATGACAAACAGCATGGAGGATATCTTTCTGAATAAAAGAAACTGAAGCAGTTTACCACATCTGAAATGCAAAGGTGATAAAAGACAATGAGAAAAACCTGCAAGATGAGAATCTGAAACAAGATAGGTCATTACTTTTGTCTTACTGTTCTGATGCTGAAAGACTCTGACAAAAGAACATTCCTCTTTTTTTTTTGGCTGAGGTGAACTGGGCAATCCAGGTCACAGGACACTTTYAGCTGCTTTATCTTTTCTTTTAGTGGCAGCAACTACTTACCTTGTTTTCAACCTTGGCAGTACTATCATGTATTTGCAGACTTCACTGATATCCAGGACCACTTCCAGATCATCCCTTCTTGTCAGAGGCACTGATGACAGGATGGATTTAGGCAGTTTATAGGACTATCAATCCAGCAACTTGATAAGGCAAAAAATGTGAAGAAAATATAAATTTGTGTTATGATCACACAGACACATGTACACCTGGAAAAACTGTATTTCCTGTAAGTTACTATCACTGTGTTATTGGCTGAAAAAACATCTCTCATTCAAAACTCGAGCTTTAAAAGCTGCGAAACTTTGAAAAAATTTTGATTAGGTATGGGTAGTAAAATTCTGCCCTGAAAGTTAAGTCTACATATTTGTTTTACAAGCTTTTCAAGAATTTTCCTCGTCTCCTGTTTTCTCCATTGCCCCCAAAGTACCGTAAGAACAGTTTATTATTCAAATAGAACTCTTGAAACAAGCTTTCATGATACACTTACTAAAACGTTAGAAAACCAATCATTAGAAAATCTCTCTGCATATATATCAGTGCCTGCATACCAATATATTAAAGATATGTGATTATTGTTTACCTTATGGCACTTCATTTGTTTAAAAGTCTGTGTAATTTGAAAATATAAGTTGTTTGTTGACACTTTCAACGTTTCAATGTCCAATGAAGGTTGGCACAAGTACACCTAAATAGAATATTTGAAGCAGAAACATGTAAAATAATAACACATTGCATTTTTTCCTGTACATTTTCTTTTTTTACTGCCCTTAGCTATCAACCTGTGTGCTTTACAAGGAAGAGAATTTTTTATCCAAAGGACTTTGGCATATGTAAATCAAACATTGAAATGCATAACTTCTAGGTACCTCACCTCTAGAGCAGAATGCAGAACCATTTGTGAGATACAGAAAATGCTAATATTAGCATAGCTGTGTTGATTGATACAGTATGTGAGACAAAATCCTCATCTTGAGATGTAAATGCCTTTTGTGACTTAGGAACTCTACACACTAAACTCCTCAAATAGAAATTAAATAATTTTTCCCCCTGGTGAATTAAAGAATGAAACGGTGAAATAAATGATGGTGAAATAGATGGTGAAAAAAGAATATAAAGTATTGTACTCTGTATTATCGCACTGACTGCTGCTGTGACATCTCTCTCAGATGCTATTTTGCCACCAGTAGGTTTAATACAAAAACAGCTGTTTTCTCCAGCTTCTGGTGTTCAATGGAGGGCTGAGAACTTTAAAAAAAAAAAAAAACAAAAAAACAAAAAAAAACCAAACCAGCATTTATAGTCAGAACTTGAGTTAGATTTTCACATCTAAAATCTGATT
>NW_026623547.1:0-52500 GCF_030028575.1 Malurus melanocephalus
TAGAAAACACAAGTTTACACAAAAGTCTAATGAAGATAGGATCCACCCAAGGGTAGTGAGGGAGCTGGCTGAAATGTTCGCAAAGTGATTTCAAGCATTTACCAGCAACTCTGGCTCACTGGGGATGTCCCAGCTGACTGCAGCTTAGCAAATGTGAAGCCTGTCCACAGAAAGGGTCAAAAGGAGGATCTGGGGAACTACAGGCCTGTCAGCTTGACCTTGGTGCTGGGGAGGGTCATGGAGCACATCATCTGAAGTGCCGTCGCATGGCATGTACAGGACAACTGAATGATCAGGCCCAGCCAGCATGGGTTTATGGAAAGGCAGGTTCCTCTTTATCTAACCTGATCTCTGATGACATGGTGATCCAATTACTGGATGAGGGAAAAGCTGTGGGTGTCGTCTGCCTGGACATGAGTCATGGCATTGCCACTGTTTCCCATAGCATTCTCCTGGAAAAACTGCTTCTCATAGCTTGGAGGAGTGTACAGTTTGCTGGGTAAAAAACTGGATGGATGGACGGATGGATGGACGGATGGGTGGACGGATGGACGGATGGACGGATGGACGGATGGACGGATGGATGGATGGATGGATGGATGGATGGATGGATGGATGGATGGATGGATGGATGGATGGATGGATGCATGGATGCATGCATGGATGCATGCATGGATGGATGCATGGATGCATGCATGGATGGATGCATGGATGGATGCATGGATGCAGGAAAGATGAGCCCAGAGAGTGATGGTGAATGGAGTTTTATCCATCTGGCAAGCAGTAACAAGTGGTGTTCTCGAGGGCTCAGTACTGAGCCCAACCCTGTTTAATATCATAATCAGTGATCTGGTTGACATGATCAAGTGCCCCTGTAGTCATTTTGCAAATGACATCAAACTGAGGGAGAGTGTTGATCTGCTGGAGGGTAGCAAGCCTGTGCAGAGGGATCTGGACAGGCTGGATTGGTGGGCCAGTGCCAGTGATCTGAGGTTCAGCAAGGTCAGGGTCTGAGTCCTGCCCTTAAGTCATCAGCCCCGGGCTACAGGCTGTAGCAGAGTAGCTGGAAAGCTTCCTGGAGGAAAAGGACCTGGGGGTCAACAGCAGCCAAACATGAGCCAGGAGTGAGCCCAGGTGGCCAAAAAGCCCGATGGCATCCTGGCCTGTATCATTAATAGTGTGGTCAGCAGGACCAGGRCAGTGATTGTCCCCCTGTGCTCRGSRCTGGTGMGGCTGCAGCTCAAATTCTGTGYCCAGTTTTGGGCCCATCAGTCCAAGAAAGACGCTGAGATGCTCAAGTGTGTCTASAGCAGGGCAATGAAGCTGGTGAAGGGTTTGGAGCACAAATCTGATGAGCACCAGGAGAAGCTTGGGTTGTTTAGCTTTGAGAAAAGAAGCTTGGGAAACTTTATTGCTATCTACAACTACCTGAAAGGAGGCTTGTATCCAGGTGGGGCGGTCTCTCTCTTTTCCCAGGGAACAAGCAGTAAGACAACAGGGAATGGCCTTGATGATCTTAAAGGTATTTTCCAGCCTAGACATTTCTATCATGATTCTGTCTCCTTAGGATTACTCTTTAATCATCTTACATGCTTGTACAGAAAAAAAAGGTGACATAAAAGAGCTTTTCTCCAACAAATAGTAACCTGTGTACAGCACAATGGAATAAGGTCATCAAGGTAATCTGCATACTAAAGGCAGAGTATAAAATAAAGAACAGTATCCCTGCTTTTCTTAAAAAAGGAAGAGTGTCAATTCCAAATTGCTGGTGAAGATGTCTGTTGATTTGTTGAACTAGACTGCATGTAGTAATTAAAATACTGATGTAATGACAGTTTATCACTTCTCTAAGTGTCTATGTAGTGCATTTTCTTTTCCAGTTAAGTTAATTTAGGAAGTACTCCCAAATATTCTTTTTTCTTTGCTCTTGAAAATAATGATAAATTATGGAKCTACTAAGCCTTACATCCTTTAGAGAGTTTTTATTGGAAACTATTTTAAGAGTTGTGGTAGGAGTATATCTGGAAAAAATTCTAAGGATAGCTAGCCCTAATTCAAGCATGGGAGGTCATACATACCTAATGTACTGGAGTTCTTATATTTCTACCTTAAGAGGTAGCATGACTGCAGTGGATACAGTGCAATCAGCTGCTCAAAACAATTGTGGCTAACAGACTATGGAACACAGGAAATAGAGCTGAAAGAAAAGATAATAATAAAAAATGATGCAACCTAGTGTTTGCTTCTTCTGGAACAACAGTGAGAAGTGCATATTATAAGAAGGGGTAAAGCTCCATTAGTAATAGCAGGGAAGGCAGGAGGAGCATGGCAGCTGTTGGCAGACAAATGTAATACCARGGTGGAGTGGGTGGGATCTTGCCTCTCTGCTGAGGTCCGATGACCTCTTCCCCATTGTAGAATTCGGCAGTAAGTGGCTGTGTTCTTATTTATCTGTTTCAATGGAATGTGTATTAGCAAAAGACAATCTTGTTTTCTACTAAGAGTTTAAAAAACATTTTGATATGTAGGGTAGCAAGAGCTAGAAATGCACTTTGGACTTGCAGTTGATGATGATGATGGGTGCTGCATGGTAGAAATGTTTGTTTTGTGTTCTTGGACCAACCTGCTAGAAAGTTTTGTGCTTCATGTGGAAGAGTTTTGTCTTTCTAAACACAGCAAATTTTCTTCCCCATGGAACTTTGGGTAGTTATTTAAACTGAAATCAAAYAAGTACAAAGAAGAGAAAACTCAAACCCAGAATTTTATGCCTTGATCTTGAAAKGTGCTGCAGCTGAGTGATGATGAAGATATGAATAATTGAGCAACTTTTAGTCATTGCTGGAATGGAGTAGAGTTTTCCAGCTAACAGAAGTGGTGATAAGTGTTTTTTCTGCAGATGTTGCCAAATACCAGGTTAGCATCAACGAAGARTGTAAGTGTTGCTAAGCTACAGAGAAGATTGGTGAACTGTGAACATTATTTGAATGTTTTCAGTTGTYGGGGTTTTTTGACCATCCCTTATCCATCTCTTCACTGGATTACACTGGCCWGGTGTTTGTCCATGTCCAGCCAGGGTTTTCTCCCAAGTACTTCAAGGTGGTGGCATGATCACAGGCAGTTGGAATGGTTCATTGGTACAGTGCTAATCCTATGCCTGTGTCACTTAGCAAGTCTCAGAACAGCTGCATGTAGCTCTTGAAAAGGAGCAGAAAAAGAAATGATACTTCAGAAATTTCACAGGCAAGGAACTACTGGGAATCGTTTGGAGTTTTCTGCCAGAATTACACAGATGACTCTACTYGAGTAACCAGGACTTGTGTCACGTCTTTTAAAGTAGGTGAGAGTTCATCATARGTCAAGAGCTGTTGAGATACACAGAACAGTGAAAATATTTTTTTCTCTTTACAAAGAGATCATTCAGAGATGCTGCTAAGTGGCTTTAGTCTCTTACTTGGTCTGAAACRAAATGTTTGTAGTTGGCCTTTGTCAAGTAATTTCCTGATTTGCTTGTGTCATGATCTCTTACAGCTTGGGGTCAGGTTGTGTGATACTGAGAAGTAARCTACTTTTGGTTATGTTTACTTGCTGTTAGATTGAAAGTGAGTGTTTGAAAGMGGAAGGAAAGATTCTTCGGTTACTGCACTATTTTTGTCCAGAGCTATGCAAGTTCATRACTCTGCCACAATAGTCACAGACGATGAATTATATTTGGAAATCTTTRCATTGTAGTCCAGACAGACCTTCATAAAAAAATGTGCTGAAGATTGAAAGCATGGGTGATTACTAGTTGTGGGAATGAGCTAAATATGTCCTTACTTTTGCAAAAACCTTGTATGTCTGGCTGATCTCAATAAGGCTTTTATATGCTCAACATTGAGAAAGATAATTCTTGTAGAAACCTTTTGAGACCTGTGCTTCACGCTGTATCACTGTAGTTATTTGGTGTCCAGGACCTGTGTTATTAGAAAGAATTCCTAGGCTTGTGGTGTGCCCCCAGCCTGAGATTTGAGACATATGTAAGTTTGGGGTGCTATTTTATTTTTTAATCTTTCAGAAAACCTGTTAACCAGCAGAGAATCTTGCTAAAGACTGTTGTGATGGGTCGCTGTGTTCATTTGTTGAACTGAAATACAGTTCAAATCAATTCACTGTGATTTCATGGGGGCTGGAGTTTGTGGATGCCCTTGGCTCTTTCTGGTGTAACCAGCAACCTTGGACACTCTCATTGACCACTGCCTTAAAAAGACAGTGTTCTGTCAAAGACGCTGATCGAGTTRCATTTTTCTTAATTTTGATATTTTGCTTCTATATTTAAATTTCAACTAGTCTTTCCTGTTTGTTTCTTCTAAATTCCTCCATCCTGCTGCACGGTGTTGGCAACAGTTCTCTTGTGCATTGTTTGCAGGGATAACAACAGAGTCAGACTGAGGACAAAGTTGCATCATTGCTCCAGATTGTTAATTTTTCTCTCTAAAGATTTAGAAGATTAAATTTCAGATGTGAACATTATTGGGTAGTATTTAAACACTAATTAAAGRTACTAAATATAAAATTATGAATGTTGCTGTTCTCTTTGGAAGTTGGAATTTATTGCAGAACAGTATAGGCTGCTAACTGARCAGTGGCTGCAGTTATCTCTTAACTTTGCACTTACCTGGATGTTGGCATTGTAGATATTTTCAGACGTAGCAGCTTACTATTTGACAGTAGAAATCAGTCTGATTAATGTAACTGGGAGCTGGAAAAATACAAATATGCTCTTTAACCAAGTCTTTCTTTGATGAAAATGTGTGTAATGAGATGTAATTTTTTAAGAGTCTGTATTCCTATGTATCTATTGCGGATTTATTTAGGGGGAAAGAAATGCACAATGTGAGCATTTGATTTCTAACTTCTTGCTTATTTGTATGGCACATTATTTATTTAAATGATAAAAAAGTAAATTTAAGGCATGTGGCATTTTTTTGTTTTTTCTTTTTAATGTGTTTTTAACTGTGTATCAGCACTACCATTTACTGAGTTGTGCTTTGAAAGGATGCTTTTGTGTAGTAAACTTGGATTGAAATTTGGTTTTTGCTTTTATCTAGGAAAACATTGTTACACTGAATATTTGGTGGAAGAATTAAACTTTCACTTTCTGCTGTTAGATCTCACAGATAATTCTGTTCTTATTTTGTCTGAAGATGGGTCACTTCAGGCTGCAGTTCTTTAGCATGCACTGTTGGGGAAATGCTTTGTTTCATAACAAGAAGTCTGGGAATTGGGAAGGCAAAGATCAGGGCAATTTGAAATCAATCTTGAATTTTATTTTGTGCAAACACTCTGTGCTATTCTCAGTCTGCTGATACTTTGAGTATTGCAGTTGCTTGAACACTTGTGACTTTTAATGCTACATTCATGCAATGGGAGAGGTGATAGAAAATCATTGTGTCTGGGTAGTCTTTGTGRTTCATATGACCATAATAATAAGAAAGACAGTTTTCATCCTGACTAGAGAAATACAAGTTTATTACTTCTTAAAAAGTCTGTTTTAAAGATGTGTGAAGTATTTGTTTGGTTTCTAGGCTAATAGCTATATTTTGAAGAGAAAGAGTTTCACGTTGCCCAACTTTTGAGTCTGACATTGGTGACTCTGCTAATTGTAATAGAGCTGTGGAACTGTTTCATTCCAGATGGAACTTTAATCTGGCTTCTGATTGAGCTGAGTGTCCTTGTAGAGTCTCTTAGCATCTGCTTTGGAAATGTATATAACATTATTCAAAATTTGTACCAAATTAAACCACCCTAAGGCTATAATTCAATTTTTCTTTATTGAGAAATGTATTGTCAACAACTTTATGCCACAGAGTAAAATCTGCACTAGATCTATTATTTTTTTGACTATTAACTGGTTGTTTAGATTACTATAATTGAATTTCCAGGTTCTTCAAGTTTACATTATCAATTGTAAGCTTACACTAAGGAATTAACAAGGCAAATATGGTTGCTTGGTTTTTTTTTGCTGAAAGTAGATGAGCTTGAWTTTATGCTTTCTAGCATTAATTATTGGATTTTATTTTTATTTATCAAATAGAAAAGTTTTAATATTTCTAGATAAATTCTCTGGATGAAGTTTGAGATACCAGTTTTGGTATTTGGATTGTAAAATGAAAAAGAATGCACAAAATGTATTGAAATACACCATATCACATCAATTTAATTCTGTATCTTATTTTAGTTTCTCTTGTATCTGTAACAGYTATTGATTATGACTTTCTGTATTTCTCAATTTTCTAAAGTCTGCTTTATTTAATTATAGTTTTTATTATAAAATCTTCTTTTTAAGCTCAGTATAGCTGTTGTTTTGAATACCAGTTCTGTTACTAAAGATGGTCAGATTAGGSTAGCAAACGGATGCAGTTTTTCAGTTAAGACAAGATTTGTGAAATACTCCCTAACTGGTTATGAGGAGTCTCTAATGAAGTTATGTAGTGTTAGGCAGCTGTGTATGTTGATGGTAATGTTCAGTAGATACTCTCCTTATTGCAATTTTGGGCATGAAGAAAATTTAAAACCACGGAGTTATGAACTGGAATTGTGATGATCTGACTAACAGWGTTCTTGTATTTTATTTATTCCCTTTTTTCTGCTTTTGTTGCTGAGTGGAAGAGCCATAAGCACTTAGCCAAGTTCAGTCTGGTAAATAGGTAGAGCAATGTGTTAAGTCCGTTCATAATCTGCTTTTCCTGTTACGACTGTGCTATACAACAGAAAGCAAAGTAGACTTTCCTATATACRAATGCCATTCTCTCTACTTCCAGACTGACTTGCCCAGCTTTTTGGAGAATGAGCATCACGATCTGCCATCAAGACTGTAATTTGAGCTCCAGTTCACTGACATCACCCCTACTCCAGCTTTATGCATTGTTAGATCTCCCCATCCTCCTTCATTAAGTTCCTGTGCAAGTCTCTATGCATTCATTTGGATTTGTGTTCAAGGAAAAACAGAAGTTATTTATGTTATATTCCAGATGCTTCTWATAGTTGATTTAAAACCAATAAAATTGTTACAAGAACAGAATTGCAGCCATACAAAATGGGTTAGCCATTCAACCTGTGTGAAATGGAATCTCTGCTTTCCTAACATACTTACTTTTGGACCTGTTAGCTGCCTTACTCCGTCTTCCTTCACGCTTCAAGAAGTTCAGGCAGGTTCGTGTTTCCAAGCTCTTTTGTCTGTGAATGGAAGAGCTTGCGCGCAAGCTGCTTTATGGCAAGAGCCTGTTTTCTGAAGGAAGGCAGTGACAGGGCCAAAATGGGATATCTGTCTCCTGTCAGATAGCCTTAAATCAGCATTAAACTGGCATGCATTTATGAGAGTGTACAAAAATTGCAGAGTTTTTGTGGTTTCTTTCCTTGCGCTTCAAGCATCTTTGTTTATGTGTTACAAGAGACAATAGTTACAAAGTAAGAGTACACGCGAGATACAGACACAGTTCCAAATCAATCTCTCTGGTATCTTAATGCCATCAGCTTCCACTGAAGTCTGAAAATATGTGACCAAATCACTCATTAATGTCTTGAGAATGGTTGACAAATACCATCATGCAGACTGTCTTTTCCAGCACAGTGTTGGAAAGATCCCAAAACTAACACAATATCAAGGAAATGGATATCWAGGAATGCGGTAATAATATTCTGCCTTTTCTCCCACTATCTTCCTTCTAATATTTTGTATTTCAGTTCCTCTTGGGAATTTGCTCTTCCAAGTTTTTTCATATCAAAAAGAAGTGAAAGAAAACCCCAAAAAAGCCTCTTTCATTTACTGTCCTGAATTCTTCCATCCATRACTCTTACAAAACCCCATCATTGCTTTGTATCTTGACTGTTCACTTGGTGACTTTCAAACCTCTGTTACTTTTTTATGTGCAGAAAATTGTTATAATCTGGGAAATTTTACTTTGCAGGCATATATGTAGTTCTAAAAGGACTAGGTGTAAATTAGGTCTTGCTTTTAGTCACAAATAAAAAGGCAATATACTAAGGGKTTTTTTAAGCATCGAATGACAATTTTCAGTCTCCATGGAATAACAATTTTTGATGGTTCTTATCATTTATTCTCATYTGATGACATGAAATTGAAGAATAAAGCGTGGAGAAAAATGAACCATAAAAACCACTGTTTGTGGGAACATGACCTACCTTCAGAAAGTCACTGTTTCCCTCTTCTTTCTCTTACATGAGAATTTTYTTTTGTAGCTCGCACATACTGTCAGATACCTATTATGATCCCGAGGTGAGTGGTGTTGCCATTCCCCTGGTCAGCTGCAGAGATGAAGCTATTTCAACATCTGTGTGATACCTGCATGGCTGTACCAATAGGAGTCACAAATTGATGTAGCGTGTATTTAGATTGTTGTTTGACAATCRTTAAATTACTATTTTGCATAGTTAAAATTATATGTAGAAGTGTAAAAAAGTAGTAAGTTGTTACTTGTGARTTTTTAGCCCTCAGTTATTAGCAARCTTAATTTRTCCTCACTAAAAAGAAATTAAATTATATAAATACATACCTTTGATAAATGTAGATTTGCATTGTACTTCAATGAAATTGTTAAAATCAGAAAGAAAAGAGATTAAATAAAGTGAAAATATTTAATTCATAGATACCTGAATTTTGGTTTGACCTATGTTTTTTAAAGGCAGATATGTTTGTCATTCTGATGAAGATGCATTTCTTCTTACCTTGCTGTTGACAGAATCTCACCTACCTTTCCCATTTATTATGATAATAGTCTACCAGATGTCATATGTCACAGCCTAGTGAAGTTGTCTCTGCCTATTACCACTTACATATAATGTGCATTCTAGTTTTTCTTTCCTTAATTTAGAAAATTTCATATGCTCTTTGACATTCCCTGTTTTATTAGGAAAAGACTAGAGGCAAACTATTTGAAATATTSAAAAGCAAGTTTAGAAAGAGCAGGCTATTTTATTCCCATTTTAAATAGCATTATCTTAAAAGTCTGCCTTTGTGTGAATGGGTAACCTGAATCTCATGCAGATGGTCATACATCTTAATACTCTAGTAAAAGTTACACTGTGAATCTTTTTTGAAAACTACAGGTTTCAGTGAACAGATACATAGGTAAGTGCRAATAAGAAAGGCTGAAAACACAAATTACCATACGTTATGGATTCATCTAGTGATAAGAGCAATGGAAATCACAGCTCCTTAGCTAAAACRTAAAACTGGACAATAGTCTTTATCGAAAGAATTACAATCTAAAAAACAGGATAATCACTTACATGTATGTACAGGTAGGAGAAGAGCCAAAGCAAGTTTTGGCRTGGATAGGGCAAGTTACCTTTGGGCTGAAAGCGTAGTGTTGTACATCCCTATGTGTTAAAACTGTATTAAATAAACACCACACTTGTGATGGTAGGAGCATCATGTTACAGAAGAAGCAGAGACACCTGAAAGCACAGCCAGACTGGGGAACTAGCATTTTTCAATTGTATTGGAAAATTTAATTCCATACAAATATTTGTGCTGAAAAGGTTCATATCTTGGAAAGTGTACATTTTGCACATGTGTGAGCTGTGTTCATTTTGTCCTGTGTATCAACAAGGAAGGTCACACTGACTTTTCTTTCTTGTTTTGTTTTTATGTATGGGCTTTGTTTTCCTATTAAAAAAAGGTAAAAGTGGCCCCTAGAGTTATGGGGGTTTGTGCTTACATATCAGAACCTACACAGAATTCCATGTAAGACATTCTTTTTCTTTCAAAATGAATATTCAGATGTTTAAAGGCCTTTTTTTTTTTTTTTTCTTGGTTCAGAGCAACAAGAACATGCAACAATCAGTAATGTAATGTAGTTGGTTTTCTTACATTTTACTGTGGAATTGTTGATACATAAGGGTAACTATTGCATGAAAATGCTTTTGTTCTTCCACAGTAATATTTTAGATGAAAGACTGAGTTTATCTCTGCACGTTCCTGAAGGGATCATTGTAGTCCTTAAGCTGCATTATATAATGTAATATAGATGAATATGACAAAAGTCAGCACAGTAACCTTAATGCTCAAAGTAGAAGTCACTATGAAGCCTGGCATTTTTCTTTTACATTTGCAATATCTSTGCAATTAGAATTGACCAAGGCTCWGAATAYTTGTAATTAGACCATACCAAAAAACATATTTGAAATAAGAACTGGTCACTGTCTGAAGTCAGTATTGTACTTCTGAAATTTCTTCCAAAATGAGTTTCAATTTCTCTTTTTTTTTTTTTAAAGGTACTTAGATTTAATTTGTGTATCTTTCAAAGGCTTGAATTCTTTTAGTGACTGCATTTTAATTTCAAAATTAAAGCAAAAAAAGAATATGTAAAAGTGTGTAGGTTAATTTTCCATAAAAGTCAAACAAAACTGAAGCTTCCTATGTTCGATAGGAATCCTTTTTTTGTTGAAATGACTATCCATCAGATGTCCATCTTTGTAAAATGAAAAGTAGAGAGAAATTTACATAAAATGACTGATTTCTTGGGTTGTTTTCCACCCCTCTCCTTAAACAAAATTGAGATAGTGAATCCCAGTCCTGCTGCAGTCCTGTTACACTGAGCAAAAGGCAGACTTGATGCACAGAAAGAAACTTTTTCTTCAGTCTTATGTTGAGAATATTTTTCRAAGTGAGCAAAGCCTATACTTAAAAAAATATTTCTACCTTTCTATAGCAAAGACATCTGAAGTATTTATACCAATTTTAATAATGAGGCATCAAACAAGGGTATTTTTTGGCTAATGGACCAGATACGCATGAGCTGATGTGCTGTCTGCACTTCTGGATTCAACAGTCAGACATCGTAAGAGGCTTTAAGTGCTTTCTTCAATCTGGAAGCAGTAGCAGGTTTAATAAAGCTGAAATGACCATCAGTTTTCTCTCCTTACTGCAAATTAGACAAATATACTTAAATTTCTTACAGAGGTGTAGACCTGAAATAAAAGCAGTTGTTGCAGCAATTAAAAATAATYCTACTGTAAAGTTTTGGTTTAAACTTGTGGGCTCTGCTCTGTCTTCAGAACTTTTTATTTTCTTGTGCTGTTAATATGACAACATAATTTTGTGTGGTCAAATTTGTTTTCTAGTATGATTCTTTCTCAATTTTTTATCCAGATGTGTTTTACATGAACATCAGTAATACAGTTGGTGACGTTTTTCAGCGTGCACAGCATTTCATTTGCTAATATCTGAATTAGCAGAATATACTTTTTTAAATAGAATCAATAACTTCATATAAAATGAGCCTTTTTAAAATTGTTCAATCCTATTTCTCTATCTTTTTCAAGAATGGCTTAATCATGTTTCATACTTGATCACTTTGCCTGCACATTACCACTTTGTGGGTTTGCAGTTTCCTACTAGTTTCTCAGTGGCAACATCACTTCAGTTCTAACTCTAAGGAAGAAACAAACAAAGATTTATTTTTATTCTTGCATTTTGTCTGCATTTACTCATTTGTTCTCATTTGATTGGGCCAGATAGACCAAAGAGAAAACTGTGACTTCGTATGCAAAGAGATGAGGTTACCTTGATTATGAATTAATATCACTAAAAACCATAATAATTTAACTTAATAAATAAAAGATGCAATTGACAAAATACTCCCATTGACATTCATTCAAAAAATACATTTAATGTAATATCAAAACAATTTAATTTCCTTAAAAAAAATGCCCAGTCTCTGAACACTATTTAATGGGAATGGATATAATCTCATGTGTTGTGTAATCTTACCAATTTTTGCTGAAGTCATTCCTTTAAAGGCCTTATCAAAGTTGTTTCAGCTACAGGGAGGTGGAGGTGCACTTCTCTGCAGTAGTGGTTTTCTCCGAGCAGAACTCCAATGTTACCAACTCCTGACAGCTGCAAGCCAGCCTCTGGGCATCTTGCTAAATTTTCAAATGTAATTATACAGTAGACTTCCTTTAACAAATTCTGTGTTCCCCGCTATAATTATAACAGCTCTTCTTGCCTCTAGCCTGTTCCTTAYCTTACAACCCACCTCCACATCTCCCACTGCTGGCTAGTGCTATCCAGTAGAGCTGATTGATCTAGAAGAGCAGAGTTTATTCTCTCTGTCATCTTGAGGATGATTTCATCAGTGCAGAATATCCATTTCTTCTGATCCATTATACTCAAATGACATGTCCCTTAAAGCTGAAGACTTGTCTCTAATTCATAGAAGATTAGCTGTTGATTAGCATGCCACCTTGATTTTTCAAATAATTTTTGATTGTTATTACAGGACAAGAGTTAAGGAATTATTAAGAGCTGTCCATGAAATGTCTGCAGAAAAGGATGTCTTCTAAAACCACTTAGTTTTCATGCTGTGCAGTTCTGGATATGATTTCTTTCTACTATTTGTGTGTTAGGTTTTCATATATGAAGCTGTACATGCTCCTTTTAAGAGTACACATGTAATCACATGTGTAATTCAATAATAAAAATAATTGGTGATGCATTTTTTTCTTATATTCTCCATAATGTTAGCCAAAGAATGATAAAACAGGAAAAGTTACACACAGATGTTCTCAGCRTAATGTGAGCTCATGATGAGGAAATACAAAAGCAACTGTGCAGAGTAATCTCCTGTCCACCTGTCTGTTAGCAAGGGAAGTGATGGCTTTGAATATGGGAGTCTGCAGGTAGGAGACCARTAAGAGAGAACTTATGCTGATGGAGAGTACAGAGACACTATTCCTTTTTCTTCATATTCTTATTGTAGTTGGCTATGGAAGGTGGACTGGCRCTGGAGAATTGTATTGCCTGGAAGRTGACAGATTRCCATTCCTTTCAGTCTGTCTTGYTGCAGGATCAAGTGCATTGATCAAACCTTTCTTGAGGAGCTTCAGTTCGTCAAATAGCCCAACACTCCTTTAAGTAATGCTCCCTCTGCCTTTTTGTTGTTTGCCTACATCTTTGTAAGTATTATGATCTCCAAAACTATGTAATATATAGTAGGAGATGAAAAAAAAGTAATTATCAGCTCTTCACATGCACGTGCTGCCATGTGTGCACAGACCCAACCCCATGCACATGCCAGCATATTTCAGTAAAATGTGTTTTTCAGATACCACAGAATCCACTATTTTGATTTGTATTCTTCTCTATTTATTGATACCCTGTATAATATTTTATTGGTGGTCCATTTTGTGTTGTATTTATGATGATATCTTTTCTAAATTTAGCACTTTGGATTTGTCTTTATTGATTTCTCACCGTATCTTCAATTTTTCAAAAGCATTTGGAAATCTGTCCTCTGAGGGGCTGCTAGTTTGTCCCAACATTCTATTATCTGCTGATTTTAAAAATACTTACTTGGAGTCGCTAGGATTTTTATGAAAATGCCGCACAGAAACAGAGTAAACAAATATATATATATATATATGTATATATATGTATGTATAAATGGCTTGAGAGAGCCTGTGCAATATCTTTTGAAGAACAACTGCTCTCTGATTTCAATTATTTTTGTGTCCAGCTTATAATGATTATGTCTGGACAATATTTTGTTATGTATGGCACCATCAATGCAGAACATGTTTAAAATCTCTCTGATTTCAAGCTTGTACCACATCAACTGTTACCGTCTGTGAAGCACTCTCTCAGTGAAGTAATTCAGATGAGTTTGAAGGGATCCATTTTTTTTTCTCTTTTCTTCTTAAAATTTGTTTGGATCTTCTTTGGATTTTTTTTGAATCTTTTCAAGTTTCAGTGGTAGACTGTAACTTGAAGGTGGGATTTAGGACACCTGAGGGGAGACTGGGGAGGACTTGTTTTAAGTTTGGTTGTTTTTATACTTCATTTGTAGAAAAGGTTGTTCCTTTCTRCTTCTTTTGATTTTCTTCATTCTGATCTTTTAGAAATAATGAGACAACAGATCCTACTATGTTATGTCTTTCTCCATAAGTTTCAATATAACTTTTCAGGCTGGGTTTTTTTTAAATTCCTTTTGTTACTTTATTTACTCTCCTTGTTTGTGGCAACGGCATGTGTGTCTTGTATCACTGTAGGTCTCATTGATCACTGATAGAGGACATGGTTGAAATTTTTTTCTAGAGAGACAAGCTGACAGGTTGTGTAGGAGAAATTTTCTTTGCTTTTGCATGTTTTGTAACTTCAGAAAAGCACAGTTAGGCTCATAGCAGTAAGATTTCAAAGGTTACCATCAGAATATTAAGTGTTCATTTGTCACAGCTTACATACTAGGTGGAAYRGGAATAAACAGGTCAGTTCCAAAGGGAAATGAGATCCAAAATTTTGCTTCTCTGAAAAATGAAATTAGAGGTGATTACATAGTAAAATCATCATCATTCTCGTCTTTTGAACTGCAGGCCATTGTCAGGTAGAAGACTGAGGTAGGACAGGAGGGACTTTCTCCTGGATTGTTACATCAAAATATATTAAGGATATTATTTTATCCTGAATTATTATGACTTTGGTATTGGGTATGATGGCCTATGAGTGGTCTTTTCTTGGTGTTTAATAAATTTGTCCATAACCACTTATTCTTCATGTATATTGCCAGATGGAGAATTGTACTCTAAAATAAAACTGCAAAATTAGGAGCATTGAAAGCAGGGTGGATTTTTTTTCAGGTCTGTCATATAAACTCAGCCYTTTTGCCCACCAAGAGAGAATGAGAAAAACAGCCAGTAGGTTTATACCAATTAATACTGTCTCTTTAAAATCCAGTGTTTTATCTTTTACCTTTGAGTTTGCTTTATAGGTCACTTAATTTTTGTTGCTTTCTTTTATTATGAGCTAAGAACAGAATATTGCTGAATATGCTAAAATAGAYGTATATTTTTTAAGGTTGGCATTTAAGCAGACAAAGAATCATGCTTAGTGCTGCWGTGATAATAAATAGTACTATAATTGATTGTTGATAGAAACCCTTAAAATACATTTTTATGGTTGAAATGTACTTTGGGTAAACAGTGTTCAGTTTGCCTATTAAAATAATTCACTATATACCATGGTTTCTTTGAGTATTAAGGYAGTAGGACTTTCGAACAACAGTAATTGGTTGACACTGCTTGACCTTAATGCAAAGCTACAGTATTTAATGAACAAACGGAGGGAATAAAGTTTTGATAAATAAGGCAATTTTCATGAAACCTTTAGAAATATGCTTGAAGTCTTTTAGTGTTAGATTGACGGTTTCTCCTTTTGTGAAAAGAATAAGTGAATAATTTAAGGCTATATTTCATGTTTTCAGATCTTCATTCTGTCATATAAATAATAGACTGTGAAATGCAGCAGCTCCTGCATTCACAGATTTAATAGACCTGTACAAGTGAGTATCTTGCTTGGCTTCTGGCATCTTAAAATGCTCTTTTGTGTGTGTGTATGCCTGAAAAGCAATGCAGAAGTGGGACTCTTTTCAGTAACTGAATTCCATACTTTAAACATGCCACATATTCTGTTTCTAAAGGGATAGTTTTCTTAAAATGCTTTTGTTATTGACTTGATGTCGATGTTAATATTTTTGGGTTTTAATTCTGTATTATGATGGACAGTGTTATGATGGACACATGTCAAAAAAGCAGCACATGGCTATTTGAAATTACTAGTTTATTTGAAAGTCTAGCTATTTGAAAGTCTAGTTTAAAATTTACTTACTGAAAGAGAGACTGTGAAAAGCATTCAGGTTTGAATCCCTCAGCATAGATCTTTGAGATACCATTGAATCTTGATGAGAAATTAATTGAATGTATTTGCTAATATAGTGAAATATCAAAGTAATTTGTATGGTTTGCTACATGTATTCTTAGATGTAATTTTTTTAAAATGGAAACATTATTGAGGGAGGAAGAATAAACAGTCATAAAATTAGGTTCATTTCTTTTTTTTGTTCCCATGCCCTTTTCCTCCTCCTGCCCTTTAGTTTAATGTCTGTTTAAAGGAGAGAGAAGTGAGACTTACTGAGAACAAGTGACAAAGCATTGAGATGTTTTCATGTACACAGTCTTCCAAGCAGAACAGAGTTGTGTGACTACTGGACCACAAGAAGCATAAGTGCTTCTTTGGAAGGTGTGTGCTATCGTACCTGTTTTGTTACCTTGAAAAAGTAGTTTCCCTAAACACTTCCATTTGTAGTTTTAAGGAAAATTACCTGTGTTTTCTTCCTGTTACCTTCCTGATAACTTCTTTAAACATTGGAGCAATTCTAGTTGTTAGGAACCTTCTACTAGCATATGATGCTGAACTCCTGCTTTCCTCCATCCTGTGTGGGAATGGAGGCATTTGCACAAGTGAGGAAATACCTTTATTCATACATTGAGGGCTATTTTCTGTAGGTGATGTTCAAGAAGTCTGGCAGATAGCCTGCATTTGCCATGTGAGTGATTTGTGCAGCCCTCATGTAGGTTCTAGAAATATCTAGTAGGGATCCTTCAAAGTGAGCTGTCTGCATGAGGATGCCATCACTTACTAAAATACAGGCAGATATGGCTTGTGCTTACTAATACTTCAGCTTATGTAGTCAAGTTACTTTTTCATACTTTTCAAGAAAAGTAATCTTTATCTCTTCTTTCATGGTAATAAAAATCCTAACATAATATTCTATTCTGTTTCATAAGTTGCTCTGGTAACTTATTAATATCTTCTTTTCTTTCGTTTTCTGATATAATTTTCTTCATATTCACAGTAAGTCTGTCTTTTATTTCAGTTAGGCCAAATGCTCAATGGAGATCATRCTTTTCCCATTCTCCGTGCTCTATCCAACTCATAACTTGAATGAAACTCATGACGAAAACATCAGTGCAGGCATAGAGACCACTCTGCAGTGTAACTTGTTGAAAACAACTGTCAAAACTGTATGAATCACACAAAAATCTTTGCACTGAACTGGTGTGAAATACATTGTCATCACCTCTGTTTTCAGAACTTACAGAGTAATATTTTCTATTTGTTTTACTACATGAACATTATTGAAACCATTGGCTGGGAACATTTCTGTTGTTTCAGTAAGAATTTACAGGATTAGTATGTTAAATATATTGATTTTATTAAACAAACCAATCACTGATTGTCACTCAGTAACAGGTGGACTGAGTTGGCTTGTTGAGATATTTGAGCAATGCATTTGCTATTATTCATTATTGCTTCAGTACAAGACTGGTCTCACTGTATTAATTCCTCTGCAAATAAGCAGAGAATTTGGGGGGAAATGCAGAAAGGATGGTATAAAAAGGAAAAGAAGGATATAGGATGTAGAACAGCAAGGATGCTTTGCTAGTGACTAAATGGACACATTGTCTAATGCTGATGGTTTCTTTTAAATTAGGAAATGGTTACTGTTCTTTATTTAGTCAGTGTGGCTTTTTTTGCTTAATTTGTTAACACCTATAGAAATTAGAAAGAACAGTAGTTATGACAAATGGACTATGTAATTTGAAAATTGTATTTTGTCACATGTTTTAGTCACAAAACCTAGTTGAAATCAATTGTCCAAACATTCACTTAACATATTAATAAGTAATACAGGAATACTCTAAGCCCTCTTGAATTAGATATATTACATCTTGTTACAAAATTTAATGCCAGGCTTAATAACTCAAAGTATGCTCTAGAATAAAAATACATTTATGTGCTAGTATGTTGCAATTAGGATGCTAATTCAAATTACAAAAAAATCCCCTAAACCCACTATTCAGTTGGAACTGTTTAATATACTCAAGAGTAGACAATTACCTTTAATTTAAATTCTTAAAAAAGAAATCCCAATTTATTTTTTACCATTAGGTATGTTTTTTATAGTATATTTCTAAATATTACAACACTGTACATTACACTGTAATCTGACAGCAGTAGTCAGATTCAGGAGTTATTTGGGTATTTACCTGCAAAATCTGTGTAATTTTTGACCTTTTTAAAAAAAAATGTGTATAAATGGTTGAAATCTTAAATTTTCTGGTGAAAACTGCACAAATAGTAAAGTACACCCTTTTCAAAAAGATAGTGTTTCCAATTCAACACTGTTAACTTTGCATATTTGTAATAGAAAAAAAATATTTTAAAATATCATTTTATTCCATCATRAATAGACTTCAATTATCTCACAGTAGTTGAAAAATTCTGCATAAACATGTTTTTAAGAGGGTTGGTTTTAAATTATTTTTTTGTGATTTACAAGGGGATTTTTGAACAGTTTTAAGAGAGTTAATAAAAGATAGATGATCARTTGCTGATATTTCATTTGTTACATTTTTCTTAAAACCATAACATTTTTAGTGTTTATAATCAGCTATAGTGTGTTGTTGAACCCTATACAATTTTTTGTGKTCTTATTAATAATGAATGAACAACTTTCTAGAAAATAGATCTAAAATATCAAATTACTGAAATTTGTAGGGTACATGTTTTCAAGAAGCTCATTCACAGGAGGAGAAATTGAAAATAATGCTGAGAAATAGCCAAGCATCACATGTTGGTAAAAATTTCAGGTCAAATACTGAATAAATCTTCTAATGCTCAAGTTGTTAGAGGTGTCTCTCTGCCATTGCTGTAATCTTAGAAATAAATAAATTGTACCAATGGACTTACTTTACATGTTGTTTCTATCTCTWCTGATAAATGACTATGTGAATTACAATACTTCCTTGACTTGAAAAAACTTAAGCTAGTTTTAGTCACTTTTGGTTTTGTTGTATTGAAATGTTCAGAAAAAATCCAGTGCCTTAGGTCCCGAATCCTTAACTTGAATCCTGTTAGATCAATAACTAGATAAMTATTTTTAGCATTTTTTCATCAAGTATCTTTTTTCCTCCATCTGAAGGTCAATTCCAAAAGTCTGATAAAGGGACTGCCACTGCTGCTTCCTCATTGCTCCTGGTGGCTGGGCCATATCCCACCACTACTTACCTGTTGAATGTGGGGTCAATAGCCTTCTAAAGACAGCTGTCTGCTTTGTGTTTGAGCACCTGCCACTATGTGAGTTGGTTTTTTTTGTATTTTTGAAAAAAAGCAAACTGAGTTTGCCTCATTTTCATTAATGTCATAGTTATACATTTAACATTTATAAAAATGTTTGTGATGTGTCTCCTGCAGTTGTCCAGAAACTATTTTCATATCATTTCTGTATCAAAAGAAATCTTACTTTACAAACATAGGTTCTTTTCTCCCCAGTTTGCTGCATTAAATTTTAAAAGACAAGTGAAAATAGTGACTGCACTATTTGGTTTTAAAACTGACRGATAACTGTATTGCAGCCTGCTTCCCACAGAACTGGTGAAACATAGGCAGTGTCAGTGGGAGCTTTTCTTTGCTTTCTCCCATAATATGYCCTAAGTCCCAACCTGAAGGGGCAATTCACTCTCTAATTTAAACCTCTCCTTAACATTAACAACATGGCAGTGCTTAGTAATGATACAGTGTTTACTGTTAAAGACTTGCCAATTTGGCCTTGAATAGCTAGACTATATTACCTCAATTTGCCATATTCCCTCTGTTTAGTTTGGAATTACCTTGCAAATGTTAAGGTGATAGTATTGAATTGTGTAAAAGAATTACAAATTGGAAATCCTACCAATGTAGATTTAAAGTATTAATATTGGTCTATGGAAACACACTAGTTCAAGTAGTTGAAGGTCAGTAAGCTCAKTTCATAGGCACCTTTATTTTTGCTTTTACTGACTTCCATCAGTGAYTTTAATTAGTTATTTTTCCTTCCTATTCTCTGGATAATTTAAAACTCCTTTCTGAAGTGATTTTTTAAGACGTATATGAGCTTGTATATGTAGTTTCTGTACCTTTTAAGTGTATTTAGTTTTTTCCAGTGTTGCAATAAAGTACAGAACACTATGCAGTACATTAAAGAAATAGAGCCTATGCATCAGAACAATTTTCATGCCTCACTCAATTCTTAATGTAAATTAGTAGGAACATTGGTTATCCATTTGAGAAATTGAGTTGGTATAAAAATAAAAATGCACTTATGGTATGTGGTGCTTTGTGTATCATCTTGGGAGTGTTTTGCTGTTTATCTGTCACTTGCATTAGAAAAAGCAGTCACTGGCTGCAGGTGACATTAAAAATTAAAGGTTAACCTCAATTTCTTTACTGACCAGACGCGGGGCAGAAAGTTCTTCTGGATGTGTGCCTGAATTTTGGAACTGTCAAATACAGTTGAGAAGACTGGTGCTTTTGGTAGCTTAGTCTTTTTGTATGTGCATATGATTTCACCATTTTCAAGTGTTTAGMCTGCTTCTTATAGGTTGTATCAAGRTTATGTTTCATTGCATCCAACTTTGTGAAATTAAAAAATGACATGATAACACTACAGTTAGCAATTAAAATGAACTCATTTGACTGATCTACATAATTTTAGGAATTCCTTTTTATTTTGTTGYTTAGAAAAATGAATTAAAATTGCTTTCTTTCCTATTACTAGAGAATACATGTCCTTCAAAGACAAGTTAAAATTGTTCTTGAAAATTGCCTTAGCAGTTTTGAAATATTGTGGTTAACTCAATGTACATTTAATATAAGATAAGCTTTATGTGCTCATGAACAAACCTGGTAGACCTTCCTTTAAGTTTTTGACAAACTCAGCTTGTCCCTCACAGTGCCTTCAAGGTGAGCCAGGTTCAGTAGCATGAACTTCCCTCATCCATCATTCCAAATGTTGGAGGAAGCATTGAGACTAGTGAAGAAGGCTTCAGGCAGCAGGGGTTTCCATGTAAACTGCCAGATATCTTTCCTTTGTGAAAGAGATCCTGGGCTTGTTCAGTGGTAGACTAGACCACAGGCAAGTCTTGATATTTCAGATGCAGACTTGAAGCTGTGGCTGCTGCTGTTACCTTCCATTTCATCTTGTGATTTTCTTAGCCATGCAGTAAAGTAGTATGCATATAGTGAGCTAGATCTGGTTCTTATTGTTGGCTGATGAGGGAAAGTGAGAAGGGAAGAAAGAAAAGTGAAGTTGTCTGCTCTGTCTTTTGATTAAAATATACTGCCAAAATGCATCTTTTTTTTTTGCTTTCACTATCCTCCCTTTGCTTCCTYCTCCCTCCCTAATAATGAAGCTCTTCTGTCCGTGGCTGTTTTCCCTCTTACCGCTCCTCTTAGGAAAACAAGAAAATAGAAATTTCGTTAAAGAAAGCMATGCATATTGCTAATTTAGAAAAGAACACGACAATTGACATATTTGAGGAACCCTAGTATTTCAGATGTGTATAATCTTATTAAAATTATATATCTGCTTGCTTGCTTCATAGCAAGCTTAGCACAGTTTTTTTCAGGACTGGTATACTGTAGATTTTCTGWCTACAAATTAWATCATGTTAAGAATTGTTTGGTGGGAAAGTAATAATGCTCACTTAGTKTGCTTTACTTATTATTCCTAATTTGTTAAACCTATGTTTAAGACAGATAATTTCTCTGAAAACAAAATATTTTTAAATGCCAGTTACTTATTTTCCTATWGTTCCCTCTGCTTGAAATTTTTCCAGTATCCTCTGAGATTGTTTTCGCTTAATACTTCTTGTTATCTTGTGTTTCAGATATTTTTATGTTGACATAATACTGAAACTGGTCAMACAAGTTTCACTCTTGAAGTGACTTATAAAGAAATGGAAATACTTTATAGCTTTAAACMTAGTTCCTTAGACTTAGGGAGTAGTTAAATAGCATATAATGGGTGATAATTGTTGGCTTGCAGCCTGGTTCTAAAGTCTTTGTTTTGTGAACTGGGTTATGAAGCATCAAGAAAACTGAATGTTGGAGTTTTTTCAGATGAAGTATCTCAGGTAATTAAATACTTGCAGAAAGTGTTTATAAYATGAAATGCAATACTTTCTAAGAAGAAATCTTTGAGTGATTTTATCTCTTGTCTTACGGGCTCTAGAACAAGTAGCATGTTATAATTTGTTGGTTACTTTAAATTTAAGTAAACTTCTGTATCAATCTAAAAAGCACTGGTAATTTGCAATTATATTACAGATGGCATCTCTTCTTAAATACTACAATAGTCTGTGTTTTGTGGAGCAAGTGAATTACCCATTCGTTACACTGTTATGCAGCTCGTAGAGGTCACCACACATCTGTATGAGCAGAACATTTAAGCATTTAAGAAACTCAGCAACAGCATTCATTGCAGTATATCTGTTGTTGCTGTTTCTACAGCATTGGTGGTCCATGCACTTGTGTTTAATTTGTGGCTGTATTGCAGAGATGGGTTCTAGAAAGAGAGACATCCATAAGATAAGGATTTTTTTCTCAGATGCAGCAAAACTTGCAGGACATGCAACTTCAAAGGGTAGAAGARCAGGTCCAGGATCAAGAGTTATTTYRCAAAGCACTAAAATCAAGWTATATCACTTCCCCAGGAGGATAAATAACATCGAGTCAGAACCTGTAATTACCATAGTTTTCTTTTCAGTAGCTGTCAGATTCTCCTGGTGAGGACTAGCAGCACTGTGTGTTACTTGCCCMCTTTTCAGACATCCTTTTTGTTTTYCCTCTTTGTACYGTGTTAGATTTATTTACTTTRTGTMGCTGACAAATTTGGTACTGCTTCACATCCTTGTTAGTTCAAGTTGCCTCTGGCAGTGGTCTTTGTGCCCTGCATCTCCCCTGCCCTCGCCGCTGTCCCTGGCAGGTTGCCCCATTTCCCTCCTGAGCCTTCTTTTGGGCAGCATGATTCTGRAGGCTGAGCTGGCCATGGACAGAGCCCAGCTGATTCTGGCAGAGCTTTGTCATTGTGCTTGGTGCCTGCTTTATAGTTCATTTTTATCCTAACCAAGAAACCACCCTTGCCAGTAGAAAGGAAGAGCTAAATTATGCCTGTAATACTTTAAAGTGGGCTTTATAACAAACAGGGAGAGAGACATTTCACCAGGGCCTCCAGGGATTTAGGCCTCTAAAAGTAAAGGATGGTACATTTAGATAAATCTAAGCAAGAAATTCTTTAATCTTAGGTGTTGAGACATGAAAGTGGGTTGCTCAGAGAAACTTGAAAAATAGCRTCCTTGGAAGTGTTCAGGGCCAGGCTGGATAGGACTTCAGGCAATCTGATCTTGTAGATGTCCATCTCTCTGCCCATRACAAGAGGCCAAACTAGYTGGACTTCTTTGGAAGTCCTTTMCAACCCAAACCAATTTGATTCTAMTTGAGGACAGCACSTTCTTACCCTTGTTTTTTCTGCATAGTATTATATATGTCTTTWAAATAGYTTCATTATATAATGTTTCCTCTGCWTTTTGCTGACTTYCAGACTTTTTCAYAGGCATTGCAGAGGTTACRAATTGTTTTACTTAAATCTGGTCAAAAGACACTAATTTGTGGTTTGGTTTTGTTTTCAAAACCAAGGAAGAGATAGTAAATACGAGATAACTACTACCTTAGATGATTATAAATGCTAATCAGAATTTGTTTAAAAGGATTTGTTAGAATTGTTCTTAAAAGATTAAAAGTGGCAGCCTTAAGCATATCTCCAGGARGAAAACCATGGAGGGGAGAAACAGTTGGGTTCCAGCAGTGTATATAGTTAAAAACAAGATTGTAATGATGTTTTTGTGTATTTGAAGTGGTCCTCCTACCATAGATGTGACAGTCACAGACAGTTGTCTCTGATGTGTTTAGGGCTGTGATACTGTTCCAGTAAAGTTTTAAGGACAAAAAAAAAATTCTAAAATATTTGCTGTAATTTCCCTTGAAGGGAATGGATGCTTTTTCATGGCTATTCTTGGCTCTCTTTTCTTTCCCTCTCCTCCTCCTCAAGAAATTTTGTGGAACTCACAGAATGCTTTTCTTCCAGGATAAATTCTAAAGGAATTTCACAGAATTGTAGTGGGTTTTGCTCTTAAGTTATACATATKTAAATGTTTAAATATGTACTAAATGACACTGCCAGCCAAGTGCAGCTGCAGTCCAGCACTAGGGACTGATCTGCAATGCATGCAGCAGCATTTCTCAGTTGTAGGGACTGGCCAGCATGGGTAATTTGATGGAAAGGAGATGAATAAAGCCAAATTAAAGTGACAGTGATGACCAACTGCCTAGTAATTTAAGACCCTYCACACATTGCTCAGTGCTGTTTATTCAATGAACACCTACACTAAATATAGAACTTTATACATTTCTTTAAGGAGATAGAAGCCATGGTGGCCACAGGTTATTGTATATTATCAGCAGTCTATCTTATTTGAATAAAATAATGTGGARCTTATATAAAACTCAGAACTTTCTGAGTGACTTCATGTGGTTTTGTTCAAGCTTTCATTGCATGACATATATTACATGACTTCATATTAAGCACTTTCTTTGCAAACGTAATTTCTGCAGATTTGTACCTTTTAAAGAATTAAAATCTTGCCACCAACTTTTTCAATGGTTTTCTCCATATTATGTATCCGATCATRTAAGATCTTTTCTCCTAAGTGTTAATGTAGTAAGAGTTGTTTCTGGTATGAATGGTTCAATTAGGTTTACAAGAAATGGTTGAGTATTGTTTTATCATTTTTGGTAAGGAGCATGCATGCCACAGAGTTATAGAAAAGAAGGTTACCTGTATCTTGAAACTTGCAATATTTATCATCTTTTGCAAGGGAATTGTAGATCGAGTGCAAGAATTTCTCTATATTATAAATGTTCTAAATTTGTTTGGGCATTTCAATGCAGATTGTTTTAAAATCCAGAAGTGTACTTTATAGTGGGATCCAAGCTGGATCTGAGGAAAAGAATCACTATTCTCTGTTATTTGGCAGAGACGAATAAGGGATAGAAAAGGAAGAAAATRCTCTTCTTTTAAAGTGAATGTATTCTTTCCATAAAATGTAGCAACAAAAAGTAGATCAGGACACTCTTGCTTGGAGACACTCATACCATCTGACAGGAAAGTGATTTTAATTAATTTAAAATCCAGAAGCAGCAGTATTGCTTCCTGAGTAAATGGTTGGGAGTCCTTAATTACACATTGCTCTTGAAAGCACAGATTGCTCTTAGTTTCTTTTTGGTCATTTAGACTCAGACTTTGGAAAGTATTTAACTTACAGGAAGTAACCGAGTACTTTCCTGAGTTCACAGGCTGTTACTGAGTTTTCTCAGTATGAACATAGCTGCTTGAAAAGAATAGGAATTTAGTGGAACGTTTTGGGKTTGGGTATTTTTGGTTTGGTTTGTATAAGAGAAAAGTCATCCAATACCTTCAGCTAGATTTTGACATAAAAATTTTTTAAGCATTTTCTGTGTAAAAAGTAAGTTTTGGCAAAAGCTGAGAAAATGGCTAAGTTTTTAATTTGTGAATCAGTATCTAGTTATGTCTAGTCATGATTTAGTGCTCCAGTTGAGAATATTTTATRGTGTGAAACTTTCCTTTAGGTGAATAGTGACCAGCTGGAGGAATAGTGAGTGATTAATTGTATATGTAGATTCATTTCACTYATTAAATGCACTTTTATGAATGAAATGTAAATGTTGAATGAAATTGTAGTTACTTCTGTGCATGAAAACTATAGTTATGAAAGCTGCATGATTTTGTAGTATTTTAGGGGGAAGCAATCATGGTTTTGTTTTAYTTCAATGTTTAGTTTTTAGCAAAGACACATAATAGACAAGGGTAGGTATTAAAATATTCCCATACAAAATATTTTTCTTATTCTGAAAGATACTGTATTAAACATCATGAAAAGGATGGACTATTTAATGTAAAATAGAAACCTCTTCATTCATTACATTTTTACTCTACTGGGGGATCTTATGCCTTATGCTTCTAGATTCTTTGAAAAGAAAATTTGGCTAATGCAGTTTTCTTAACTTTTCTGACACTACTTTTCTGATGTAATTCCTTTCCTGAATATATTATTAGTGGGCAATGCAGGAACTTGAAACACAGAAGATTTCATATGCAAACTTCTTTGAAGAACTGTAGTAAAAGCTGCATAYAAGACTTGGCCAGTATTAAAATAGCTTCTGGCATCTTGTTTCTTGTGACAGTTTTAAGTTTTGTAATTAATATTGAGGTTTCAGTATTTTCTCTGTAGCAAGTACTAGGGAGTGGTATCAGATTGATTTCCTTATTTCGTGTAGAAACAGGCTCTGAGTTTGGGAAGGTCTGCTCAACATCCCTCAATATTTTGCTGTTTAATGTCCCACAAAATAAATCTMCTTTTTCCCAGTATTTGTAGGGTGCTTGTTTGGTAGCCGTAATTTGGACTGGTGTAGCACTGTTACTGACTTCCCTTTTGGCAGGCATTCATCAGAAGCTTAGGAAATTTAGTACTTTACACWGAAAAATAAATTGGGAAAAGTGAAGTGATATTTAATGGAAGAGACTGATGGTTTGGGCCGTTGTCTGAGTCCATACTTCCTCCACTTGACAAACTGAAACACAATCTTGAAGTCATTTTGGATTCACTTTTATTACAAGGCACAGAGCTAAGAGAGACCAGAAAATTCACTGTTCTTTTGAAAATATATAATCTTTGCACATATACACAGTCCATGCATTTTAAGTTGAGTCTTCTAATAATTATATGTTGAGTAACTTGAAAAACAACATACATAACCAGCAAATACACAGAACTTAACCAACTTGTCTTACGTGCCCGATTTTACTGCCTTAAGATGTGTGACATTTTTTCATTCTCATATTGCTTCTCAGATATCAAGGAATCACCTCCTTGAATCACCTCCTTAAATGTAAGATATGTATCTGAGACTAGTTGTTTGAAAGCTGTTTCCTTACATACGTTTGCATTTGCAGTCTGAAAATGTCACACTAAGCTCTTCCCAAAACACACAAAAAAAWGTTCTTCATTTAAAAATATGTCAGATTATTTGGGCCAATTTGATTTKTCAGTTTTTCATTCCAGAAGCAAAATTTTTTGAGTCAGAGTTGCATGTTATAAAATTAAAGGAAATACTTAGCTGACCATCACAGAAAAATCATGATAGTGTGTGCATAGAAATACACAGGTTTTTTGTGTTTGTGTGTGTGTATGTCTCACAAGAGATATGGGAGATGAATATTTTTCTTAACTGAAAAGTTCTTTTTTCACTCTAAGAATATTTAAAAATCATTCTATCCATTTGGTGGAGCAATAGCTTAGTTAATGAAATTTGATATTTTGGAGTTTTCCATTCTTGTGTAACATCTGTAAACACTTTCCAAATCCTTACATGCAGTTCTGTAATTAACATAGTGTTTCCATGGTGTTTTATCAATGAATAGAAAAAATACTGTTTTTACAGATGGGAAAAAAAAATTAGTTTTAATCAGCAATACAGTTGTTAGATTTTGGTGGAGTTAAAATATAAGCCATCAATGCAAARTCTGGTATTGTTGTTACCTTTTTAAAAACCTCTGTAGGTTTTGCACACTCTGAATGAGCACTGTGGKGTAGTCCAGCCCCCTGTCTGTACAGGGATAAGATCAATGACGAAACAAAGCAATTCTTTCCTTTTACAGAAGACCTGTACGTCTCTGATCGCAGCATTTAGTTTCTTTATTTTCATTAGTTTTTCTCTCCATGTAATGTACGTAGAAAGTTAATGATGGAAGAGTAGTATTCATTGAAACTGAAAATTATAGTATTTGCAAATATAAAATCATAATTTACATAAATTTTATAGTCAAGAACATYATGAATGTAAATATGCCTTCATCTATTCTCAGTCTTATAATGCCATTCGTTGTCCAGTGGGAGATGAAGAGTGATGTTGAGACTGCTGTTTAACCTATTATAGCAGCCTAAAGAAATTAAATAGCCTTGATGTAAATATGAGGTGGGAAAAGAGTATTCATCTCCATTAAGTGACATAGAAAAACATGGTAAGAATAACAGGCGGGTGGGTATGCATTAAGCGCTGAAGTCCCTAAATTTGGACACTAATTATAACCACAAGGACAATTGCCTCCCACGTACTTAAACTGTAATTTCAGTATGTGTTTTCAGACCAAAAATATACTTCACAGTTCTTTAGGCACCAAATATGGATTTTCTCTTGCATTCTTTCTTCATCTGATACATGATTTCTTTTCCCCTGCTATTAAATGGGGCTCTAATACTAAAAAGCTGAATTCATTACATTTTCCTTGGTGCAATTAGATCTTTAGACCTTCTGTTTTACTAGATCTCATAACTATGCTGAGGAAGTCCTACCCATTTTATAGTGCCGTAAGCAAATGTTGCACCATTATATTCAAATTATTTGGAGCAGTTGTTTAAGTTTCATATTAATGTTATGCTCACCTGCAGATGACCAGTTACTACTTAACTTATTGCACCACTTAAGTTACTCTTACTTTGTTTTTTGGTGGTGTAKTCTTATAAAGATAGATAATACACTTGCACTTTTTATGTTACATTAGATAAAGTAATTTTTATATTGAGTAATTGCATGAAAGTATGACCCATGGAATCATAAATGAGAACAGAGGTATTGTGTAAAACTATCTTCTAAGGTTAATTGAGTATTGCAGGTTTTTTTTTAATATTAAACTGCTTTCAGTGCAGGAGAGATMATTTTGATTGTTTAGCCATTCCATMTTTAATATAAATCAAGGTAAAGTATTAATCATTAAAAAACATCCAAATCATWAATYCACCTTTACCTCAATATYTAAGACACAAAGAGACTTACATTATGTCACGGGCTAACYTGATGTGATAATTGAGATGTAGTTTTTCTAGACTGAATTCATTTGATGTTTTTCAGTAATTCTGTCTTACTATCCTTTTCTATGCATGATTAGATAGTTATTGTCTATTACACCTTCTCCACATGTACTAAGCTGTAGATCTCAATCAAGTCACCTCTAATCTTATTATAAAYAAACTAAATATACTGATCTTTTATCCATATCTCTCACACACACAATAAAAAGAAGGATTTCCTGACTGTAATTCTTTGTAACTCCTTTTTTGGCCCTTTTAATTTCAGCTTCCTTTTAAATTAAAGATACCAGGCCTGGTTATAGCATTCCAGTGATGCCATATGTGCAGATAATTTCAGGTCCTTAGTACTACCATATATTTCCCTGTAATGCACCCAGGGATTGTTTTTAGCTTCTTAGCTACAGCAACATAGTAAGAGCAAAAAAAGCATTTGGTTATTTACAATGACTTGTAAGTTCTTTAGGGATTCASTGCTTTCTAGGATGTAATCCTCCATTTTATGTGGCCTGTCTTGTAGGTTCTTAATATTCCAAAGGTAAATAATTTAAAATAATGTAATTTCTACTCTGAGATTTACTTAATTTATGCAGCTTATTGGAAGGATTTTTACTTATTTTTGTCATCATAGAGTTCAGCTTTTTACATAACAGTGAAGAGTCAGCCATCAGATTTTATGCATATTTTGTGTGATTGATATTTTTAAAAAGGCAATAAAGGGGACTTCACAAAGCATTAGAGCATTAATACAGCACGAAGAAGGTTTATAATGTGTTTGGCTTCTGCTGATACCTAATGATACAGCAAAAAAGCACTCTTCTGCAGRGCTGCTTTTAAGATACAAGGGAAGCAGAGGAATTGTTAAGAATAATACCATATCTTGTATTAATTTTTTTAAATTTGTTCTTAGGAGCAGAATCACAAAAATCCTGTCTTAATCTTTCTTTTAGGTATGCTGCTTATTTAGCTTTTTAGTAACTTGTAATTTAAGATCACAGTTATTAGGTGTATTTCTGCATTTTATATATCGCTCCCAGATGCTACAGTATTAGTTTTTATCACTGCATATTTTATGAAATGTCAGCCTTCTGTTGGCTGTTCATGCAGCATTGTTAGTGATCAAAGCCACAACATAAAGGAGAGGAATCTAAACAGTTGGCTTATCTTTGTCCTTCATTGTGACACAATACCATAAAATTACTTTACTATATAAAAGGCAGGCAAAGCTTCATGTAGCACACTCTGAAAAGGTGAACTTTTTGTTATGCTCAACAAAACAGATAAACTCRTCTGGGTGATATTTTGTGCAAGGAAACTGAAGTTAGCAATGATACCTTTTGAGTTTGGAAAAAAGTTTTTGTCTTTTCTTGCCTTTTCAAAGCAGAATTATATATTTGTATTGTAATGCTGTTATAGATCTATCCTTTGAATCCTTTTGAAATGGAGGAAATGTATCCTTTGGAGTAATCTGTATGGGGTGTTGTGGAACTTCTTTGGGATACAATTAATCAAGACATGTTATATCACTTGAAGAGGGATAATTGGGAAGATAATAGTTAGTCTTTAAATTATGAAAACTGCTGGTGATTATCAAGTATATTTGGCTTTCATTTTGGTTTTTCACACGGGAGATTATTTTGAGTTTATCTAAATTTTTGGTTAAAAATATCAGAATATCTGTCAGCCTTAATTTTTCTGCTTGCCTAAGTGAGTTGTGTGTCAGAACTGAAATAATAAAGTAGGAAAAACTCGACAAGCTCTGGAGATATTCTAGGAATAAAAATCTTGAATGATTTTGATCAGCTGTTGTGTATGCCCTGCACAGCAGTTGGTTCAATCAATTTTATGTTTTGGGATGGTTTTATTAAAATGAGCTGCTGCTTTCAGTAAATCATTGTAAAGATGCTAGCTTTCTATATGCTTTTGGGGGGCCTGCTGCTTACCAAGGCAGTCTCTTAATATAAACTGACTTAACTTAGCTCCTCAAGAGGCTGGGCTGAATTGGTAACCCCTTTATCATGAGGAATATTTATCAAGATGGCACAGATCACAAATAAGGGAATTCTATCTCCTAATATGATAATGATACAGGATGTAAAAGAGTAAAATTATTTCTATCATGTTATGGGGGCCTATGACAGGCATGTCAGTCAACAAGCCTTTTGACATCTCTTTAAAAAGATGATGATGCACACTACCTGATTGCACATGTTTGTGTTTGTCTTTCCAACTGCTGCTAGTCAGTAACTTGTATGTATGTWTTCTCTCACAATATGTGATCATAGTTCAATAAATGTCTTAGAAGTTTTGAGCAAACCAACAGTGGCATTTTCTTCATGGCATTGTGGTCAAGATGGCCACAGTGCTCCATTTCAACTTGGYTTTATCGATGGGATGGTAATTTCATCTGTTTTTCCTTAAAAGCTGGCACTGGAAGACCATGTATATTCAAAGTTTTTACTGATGTGCTTTTTCTTGATGTGTTCAAAAATGGAGCAGGTAGAAAACAAACTTATCAAATGAGTTAAGGTTAAAATGCTTAGTATTCAGAAGCATTAATTAATTAATGCTTTCAATTAATTAACTTTGAAAAGTGGAATTCAGGAAAACAAAGTATTTGAAAGTGGTAGGTAGTTAATCTGTCAGCTCTCCAAAAGTAGTGTGCTCAGTGCAGGTTGTCCCTCTTGTATGAGTTGCACAGAGTACATGTAACCTTCTACCAGCATGGCTTTTATGAAAGGGCTGAACATTCAAAGCTATTCCTCATCTTTCTAGAAAAGGTGTGATTGCAATATGTTTGATTTATTCTGATTTATTGAAGAAGYAGGTTGTCCTACTCTATATTTTCATCCATTGTCCATGTGAGCAGGTGAATTTTACATGTCTTACATTTAATGGGATTCTGGTTTACTGATGAAGGCAGAAAATTCCAATGTGACCTGACCACAATGAAGGATTTAGAGTCATCAGACAAATTGTGATGCCTATAGCAATTTTAGCATTCACAGCAGGAAGAGATGTGCTCCTAGGAGAGAATGATGTACAAGGGTCTACAAGCAGTCCATTAGATGCCTGGGAATCAGAATGCCAAATACAATGGTACCTCTCCTTCAAGTCCAGAAGTTCAGGTGACCATGGAGAGAAGACAGAAAGCAATAAAGACAGTCTTTAAAAGGAGTGACTTTTTCTCTACTGATATTAATACCTTTAGTAGATGTTTTAAACTACTGTAGTTGAAGGGTAAACATTTTGTTCAGGGCTCCTTTTTATTACTATGTTCAAGACTGCTTCAAACACCTTATAAGATGCTAGTGACACTTTAAAAACTGGAAATATGCAAACATTACCCAAGCAATTTCTCTTATTTTTACACTGGTGAAGCTCTTTAATTCCCTGTCTAAGGAGTCATGCATTGAATGCACAGCTTTTACATAGGCAAACCTGATATACTCCAAGTGCAGTGACCAAAAATCAGGTAAATTCTTGAATGTAGTTTGAAAAACGTGGTACTTCTTTCTGTAATTGATACTTTGTGGTCCACAGTTTCATGAAGACATAGTAAAAATAGATGGGATGATAGCTCTTTGTTAATATACTGGATATAATCAAGGTAGCTTGGTGCCTTTTAATCTGATGTTCTTGAATCGTGATACACACACACAGCTGATATGCTTTGGAAACTTAATTTCACTTTTCAGGTGTTTCTTATGTGAATATGTGCAAAATGTTTTGTAAATTGGTCCCATAATTTGTGAGCATATAACCTTATTTCCATAGAAGAAGCTTTTATGATTGTTTTGACCACTTCTTTCTCCTAGCTTGGCCCAAAGTCAGTCTCCACTAGGTAAATGAATGCAGTGGTTTGTTGAACAATTGTCAATGCTAGTACCAGCCAAACCAAAGGTTTTTCAGCCTTTTTAAAATGCAGTTACCCTCAAATCTCTAACCTGAGGGTTATAAACGTAAGTGACAGAGAAAATTGAGCAAAATTGATAGTCAGAAATTTCTTAATAAAATACAAATTGTTGGTTTGCACTTGACTCCTTGTTGATGAAAATTGTGTTTCTGGAATTTAGCTATATTAGTTTGTGCAAGGGTTATGACAGTGCTTGTAGCTGTGGGGTGTAGCAGTCAGATTGTTCTGCACTGCAGAGAGCTCAGTGAGGGTGACAAGTGCTTATAAACACAGCTTTGTATAAGAGATGCTGCAGCTRTATATTTAGGGACTTCATGTTGTCCCCATCCTCTCTTATTAACAACGCATTTTTTGGATACATTTTGCGTTTCTATTTTTTTGTGAGCTTGAATTAGCAAATGGAAAAGTCAGCAAGGTTTCTAGGAAGCTGTCTTCAGTATACCTTTTTGGTTAATATGCAGATTAATATTAACATTAATGATGAGTGCATTAGGAATTGTGAGTGTTGGGTCACCTGAAAGAATTAAGATGCATTCATGGTAAAAATAGAGTAGCTCAGATATTTTCAAAGCTAATGAAGTTTTAGTTCAGAATTTACTGTTAAAATKTGAAGTACAAGTCAAGTTTTTCACCAAAGTGAGAGGAGCAGGATTGAAAAGGGAGGACAAGGCCTTTGGCATTGGTGAAGAAGCTATTAACTAAAGAAGCAATCTGACCAGCCAAATGAGGAATTTCTAGCAAAGGGTGCTTTCTAATTGGGGCAGGACTGTGAGAATTGGATTTTGATGCATTGTTTATTCCCAGTTTACACTTCTTATAAGTCTACATTTGTAAGTATACAAGTTGATAAACATTTTTTTGTGTAAAAAACATGCTGCAAAGGTAAAGGAAGATGCTGAGAAAGCCCAAAAGAGCTGAAGAGTGCTTCAGTTTGGACGGTATCAACAGAATGCTGAGGAAATAGGAGCATTGCAGAGATTTTGGCTGTATTAAATGTCCTACTTCACTCACAGAATGTATGCTGCTAAACTCTTCCATGTAAATACGGGCAAAGACTCAGGTTTCAGTTTCATTGAAGTCTACCCCACCTGTAATAACTGTAGTTGAGAWTGCTGTATTTATATATTCATCAGGTGCACTTTGTTTAGTTGKGATAATAAAATGTGTCAAGTTGCTATTCAGCTATGAATGGGGAGTTCATATGAATTCCTAATTTTTATTGTATTCTGAGAAGATTAGAATTTCACCTAGAAGTTGGTTATTGTGTAAGAGTGTTCAAAAKAAATTTTAACATGTCCAGCTTCTGATTTGGTGATATAAAGACTGATTGTTCTCTTTCATAGCAATTGAGAATGCTACTGTTTTGAAATACGTATGTGTCTGAGGTTGCAAAGGGGCTCASRAGAAGATAAATGCCTCCTTTATTTMACTGCAGTGCCATTCCTGTCAGTTAAAGAGCAGGTTGCCTAAAGGTGGGAGGTGCAGCACTCTTCTGGGCTCCTTGTTGGATTACCTGCCAGTCAGTGGGATGCTGTGGCTGTCTTTCTAACTTTGCATCTCATGAAATCTGAAGAGAGAAGGTGCTGAGATACAATAGTTAAAGCTAATGGTGATAGGAGTGGTCATGTCTTCTTCTTACTGGGGAGTTGGTAAACAAGGAATGTGTCTCTCTCTCCATAGTGGCTAAAGAGCTTAGGAATGCCTGAACTTTAGGCATGAGAGGCTTTCAGACCCAGGAGGACAAAAATGGGTCAGTTTAGGCTTGGACAGGATGGCCATKCTGTCTGTAGGGGTGAGTAGACTTCTGCCATGAACAGTGAAACAGCAAAGATCTTCCCTTCCCACCTCTTSCTATGATTTGAATTGCATTATGGCTTTTAACTTCACACAAATGTAGATGAGATACAGCAAGCAGAGAATGGTGTATGCTTTAATTGCTCTTCATTTTAGATTTGTGGCAAGGTGGGAGAAGGAAAATGGACTGAAACATACAGTTCTAAGGCCTGCTGAGGAAGATCTCGACTGTGTAAACATACATTTTTTTCCATTTAGTCCTCTAAATGTAATGGGATAAATTATTTCCATTCCTCTGAATTCATTTCCTTCTCAAGGTTTTAGATTTTGAACTTTAACAATTCGATATTATGTGAACAGCGCAATGTAAATAACAACATTTGCTATGGTTTTAGAACTGTTTTTGATATAGTTGACTTTCAGTGCTTTGCACTGTTTAGTATCAAGTGAATATTTTAAATATAGACAATGAGAAATGAAAAAAAGAACCCACAGTTGTGGTATCTTRCATCACTTAAATTTGATTTGCCCTGTCTCAGAGCTTTACTCCCTGCTTTTTACAGTCCGAGCTGAAAGTAGAAATGCTGAAAGTGTAGAGGCCAAACTCCTGACATGTCTTGTGCAGGGGTGGGGCATCCATCACATTCCACTTCTGATTCATGAGTAGAAGACTAGATTTTTTTTTTTAAAGTCCCTTTATATTGTAAGCCATCATAGCACTATTTTTCTATTATTTTCTTAGCATATTTTCTTCCTTTGAATAGTCTGAAATATTTTCTTAACTATGCACCCACTATTCCTCCAAACAAATTTAATGCTTCATCTATACTGAGCACCCCACAGGAGCACATGACTTAGGAAAGGGAAAAAATCAGCAGAAAAATAGGTGGTCTGAGCATTTATGTGTTAAATCTGCATGTTAATTAGAAAAAATTAGAAAAAATATGAAAACAGATGTTACATAAATTATTTCAGTCTCAGGATAGTAGTAACTTATGCACTGACAATAACTTTTATACGTGCATGTAGATCTGTGTGTCTGTATCTGGGATGTTTATGCAACTGCTACATGGATAGCACTAGAAAAATAGCTGCTAGCTTAGTAGGCCTTCTAAATATCACCTGTRTTTGTGGGAGTTTCTCTCCTCTGTTGTGCTATCCATTGAGCTCCTGAMGGCAGATTCCTCAAAAAGGCACTGCCAACAGAATAGGTCATATCATAAGACTCATGGAGAATATTTCAGGTAATTGGTATTAAATATATGAAAACATTTTTCCCTGCATATTGATATTGTATTAGGCAGGAGAAATTTTGAAATATAAGTCCTTTAGGTTTTCACCTACCCCGTTCTTTACTTTGCTGTCTTATATTTCTCTTTCTGCAGTGGAAAAAAAATTCCTAAGGCTTTCTAGTAGGAAGTACTCCAGCAGAGACAACTAAAATGTTGAGAATGTGTTAACAGAAGAGAGAATTTTGTAAGTRGATATTCATGCTAGAATTCATCTGCTCTTAGTGGAGTCATTTTGTCATTTTATAAAGAAGACACTTATGACTGACAACCAATTTTCTGAATATAAATTCTGATATAATTTGAATAATTACATAATTTCTGTCCACGTTAAAAAAACAGACATATGTGCAGTTCGTTTTCTAATTATCACCACCAGAGACTGAAAAGTTAACTTCTCAGAAAATGAAGGCAATATAAAATGCATAAGGGGAAATGTTGAAAAATAAAGACCTGTAGCCTTCTGTAAATTTTCATATAATTATTTCAGTATAACRTTCTACTTTTCTAGTTTGATAGCTTTCATATTCTTTGAAACCTTGTATGTTTCTGTTTTGTGAATTTAATATTTTTTTTAATTGTTGTAAAATTCAGCATATGCTGTAGGAAGGTAAAAGGCTGCAAGATGTTGACAATGAATGGTGGAAAAAGATTCTTACAGATTGTTAGTATTGAAGATTTTTTAAAACACTGTTCAGGATATGCAATTGCTATTCTAGCAGATGCATTATGCTAGTAAATATGTGAGAAAGTGGTACTGTAAGAAAATGAATTACAGAAAACTACTAAGAAATCTTATTTATGTCTTGAAGAGGAAATATATTACCATAAATTCTACTTTATACCAATAAATTGTGTTGCCTACACGGAATTACTTAAACAGGAAAAAAAAATCAGTGATGTGTTAATCCTTCACTGCACATGTATTCATTCACATTGGAAGAGTCAGATCTCATGGGGAGAAAAGGAAATTGTACAAAAAGGAGTAAAACTGTTCCAGCTGTGTATCCTGAATTTTCAGGAAAAAAACTACTTCGGAAACTTCAATTTTTAGTCTCATACTAATAGTGGTGATGACTTTTAAGCCTGGTTGAGCCACCATTTTTCTCTGTGATATTGTTGCCTTTTCTTTGCTAGGCTTATATATTTTCATGAGCAGGCAGCACATACTGAAGATTCTGTTACCCTGGAAGATATTTCTTTTATTGTTACTTTATAGTGGAATAAGAGCARCCTTAACCTCTGAGCCCACACCTCTTTGAATCCCTGCCTGCCATTTCTGCCCTGGTTATTTTAAGGAARTAAATCAGTTTTGCATTTGGCATGGGTTCTGTCTGGCTTTGGTGGAGATATCCAGRTTTTTCTCCACAGTCAGCTGAAAGTAAAAACCTGTGGTCATTGTGGATATTCTTGTTCTGGTGTGSTCATCTAGTTCTCTGGATCTGTGGCAAAACGTGTGTGGTTCATAAATGATGCGGAAGTTTGCATCCAATCTTTTCTGTATCATTGCTCTTCTGTTTGGAATTCTGTAAGACAGAGGATGAAAACAAAGGATGAAATGTGGGACCTATAGATGGAAGTGATAAAGACTTCTGAGTCAAAAGACATGAGAAATAATGCTCTTAAGATATTTAGGCTTTCAAGTATTTCTGWAATCACTTTTTTATTGTAAGTTGTGGTATGAACAAAACATGGAAGTTTGTGTTCTGTTAAAACTTGATTATTCCAATTTAGGACTCTTTGAATAGCCAAATAGCTGGAAAACAAAACAGGCTTTCCCACTTTTTTATATATCKTGGTTTTACCCAAGTTGATTTATATTTCAGAGTTTTCTCATTATTATGAGCACTAACACTTTAAACACTTGAGAAAAAATAAATGTGTCTCTGATCTAAAAAAAAAAAATCTATGTGTATACATACTCATATATATAAATGTTTCATTTTCAAAAATCCAGTTATAAAAATTATATCGTCTGTATTACAGTAAGCATTTGTATCTCATGTGATTCTTTTTGCACAGTWTTTTTCCTACCCTCATTAATAAATATCAAGGTGCTTTCCACCCCAGCAATATGTCTTAGGATGACTGTCTTTATAATACTATATCCCTATTTATTCATACTCATTAATATGACTAGAATTTTTATATGGGGAAGTTCTCTCTCATTCACTTTTCTGGGAAGGCTATGATTTTGTAGGTATGTGCWTCCATCTGTCAATGCTAGATGATGCCGAATTGTAGGAATGTTCCTTGTGTTTGAAACAGAAGGTAGTAAGGCTTTTGGCTATAACTTAGTTTTTGTTGTGAATTTGTTTCATGATTTCTGATTGGCTTTTGAGAGATCTCTGTCTGGTGTACCAAAAAAAAAAAATCTTGTCATAGAAAACTCTGCTTTGGTTGACAAGATGTGTGGGAGAGCAGACGTAGCATTCAGCAACTTTAGGCTGTGTACTTATTGTATTCAACAGAGATAAATACTCCCTTAGATTCCTGTTGATAAAGGTGATACTGTAGTCTGTGTTGCTGGAAGGATGCTCTGAAGCATTCAGGGTGAACTGGAAGGAGCTAGGGGTGATTCTGAGGGCTGGTGTGATGCGACAGTGGTCCCTGTGAAAGCTGATGAGTTTGTGCAACCTCACTAAAGAGGTCTCTGTGCAAACCTGAATCCCAAAGGTGGGGATCATCAGAGGTGCTGCTAAAGGAGCTAATATGTGATCTTCTGTTTCTTCTCTATTGTATCTTAAAAACAGTTTTTTGCCAAACATTTTTTGTGTTAAGCATTTTTAATATTTTTCTTTTCTCATCTTTATTCAGAGGAGTAGTAGTATCTGTGCTGCAATATCTTGRTGCCTCTTTTGTGTGCATGTATGTCTGTATGCAAGTTATGTGTGGCAGGGAGAGAAGGTGCAAATAAGTGATATGGAAAGTGATTAAACTCTATGCTTGAAATGTTTTCCTGTAGAAGTTGGTTCTGTACTTTGAGAGTTGTCCAGAAGAGAAATATAGAGGAATATTTTTGTTGCTGGAGAAAGTTGCTTCATATCCAAGGAAAAGGGTTGTAAGGACAGATTTCATCCTGAAATTTATGGAGATCCTGATGATTAGCCCATACGTGTATATATATATATATATATATACAGGGCTGAAAAGAGACTGGGGAATTCATTGAATTATGGGAAATACATGCAGGAAAGCCCAGCGTGGTATTACTGCCTTGACAGTAGTTAGTGCTATTACTGGAGAAACATTGTAGAGCGTTTTTTCACCAGGTGCATCATAAGCAGTGAAGGCTCAGGTACAAGACCTTTTGGAAGCCCAGCTGGACTGAGGAGTAGTGGAAATTGTCTGCATTCATTCATTGAATGAAAATGAGGGAAAAAAGTGTGTTGTAACTTTAATCTGAATGTCTCACAGGAGTAACATTGCCAAGAGTACTCTTAAAATAGGTATTGAAGTGACAATGTAGTGTTGTAGCAGCTGATGGTGAGTATCATTGAACAGCAGCACATTATTTTTCTTGATTGCTACAAAAATATTTGGAGGAATTTTTCAAGCTATACATGTTTCCCGAAACAGCTCTGTAATTTGATATATTCCTATTTTCTCTGAACCTTTACTATTTTGATAAATAGTTCAACAGGAAAGAAAGTTATTACAGTAGTTGAATGGCAAGGAAAAAATGGTAAAAAAAAGGTAAAAACCTTTCTCTTGCTGTGAATAGTACAGTAAGAGTTGCATAGGCAGAGACATTGGCACTTAATGTGTAATCTGATTTTCCATACATGCTTATAATTGTTCAATAAGTAATTTGTCAGAAATACACTATGCCTTTATTTGAAAAATAAAATACATTAAATGTAATGGTGGAAGGTCTGCTGTTTTATTGCATGTTTGCAATCTGCAAAGTAAAATCTTAATTCATGTTTTTTCAATTACTCTCATAGCACCAGGATCCATAACTCTYGAGTACCCTCATTTTCAGGTACTTTTTCCCCATCCCTCACATTAACACTCCGTGGTTAATATGGAGGATAACTCATTCCAGTGCATTGTGAAACATATCTAAAGCAGACTTAAAACTAATAGTGCATAAATTACAAGCATCACAATAATTCTAGTGTTCCACTCCTCCTAATTAGGTACAACAAGTTGCATATCTGGAGAGAARGTGAAAGAAATAGGTGTTCAATACCTCAATTTGATGATTAAGGTTAAAACCGGTAGTTAAAACCATTTCTGTGAGCTGTTGATCCCARTATGTATGAGTTTGTAAATACTTCTGTTTAATAGCCAAGTTAGCAGTGAATTATTTTCTTGTTGCAATCAAGTGCACACTTGATTTTGTCTTTCCATGGTGTGCCTCAACCTCGGAAAGTAGATAATAAAAGTAGAATAATTGTCAAATGTTTCTTGCAACAGGAAAAGGTGTGAATTGGGCTGCTTAAATGTGGAACTCTAGTAAACACAGGCTGGCTAATATTTGTAGCTGGAAATCTTGAAGTGCTTTACAAACAAGAGTGGGTATTAGTTGTACTGTGGGATTCAATTGAAGATACTGATCCTCCCTAGGAACTGATGTGAAAAAGGAGCTGAAATGCCAGTGAAGCATTTTCTTTAGTGCCTAAAGTTTCTCGCTAAATTTGATGAGGTTTTAACTTARCTTTCAATTGTTTCCAAGAAGCATACAAAACACCTTCACTGACCTGGGACTCAATCAAGGTGTTCCAGTTTGTGAAACTTAGAGAAAAGGCAGAAAATCCATACAATACAGCAAGCAAAAGGGTGCTCCAGATGAGCGTGTGTCACTCATGTGTTTAGCCATCACCTCAGCCTGTGCAGACTGTGCTTACAGTTTGCATCAAACTCAATTTCTTCCTTTGTGGTTATCCTTGCATTGAAGCCAGTGTTACCCAGAGAAGATTTGTCCTTTACTGGGTCACTATCACATTTGTAGAAATAATGTTAAGAAATTAATCCCTTATTGTGGATTTCCTGTAGCTAATGGCTCTTACAGTACAATATTAAAATTCCAGCACCCCAGTTTCCTTGTCTAAGCTTGCTACATCTGTGATGTGTGCAACACAAAGTGATGGCACTGTCCCCAGAGTGGGATTGTGTGGCACTGTGTGTAGCCCTCCCTGCACCAGAACGCTGCAGGTGGACAGTGAGGTCAAGTTACAGAGGTTTTCAGCATCCACCCATYGGTTCTTAGACTTTGCCTTCAGCCAAGTAGGAGATGTTAACAGCATTAACTTGTTTTGGGGAAAGAATTCCAGCATGAGCAGGGAGTGGGGGAACAGGAATCAGCAGGGGATACAGGAGGCTGCAGAGGAGCGCGGGGATCTGGCCAGTGGGGACAGCTGGGGACAACTGCAGGCCAGTGCCACCAGTCAGCAACAGGCTTTCCCGGCTTACTCTGGTGCCCAGGCACTTGGGAACTCTGACATGGATTCCTTCTCCCACAATAGCTTGTCTGTTACTGACATGGCATTTTTGAGGGATGAAATGTTCTTTTCTTTYCTAATACTACAATCATTTAAACGTGGTGGTGGGATTTTGTTTTTGTTCTTTKTTCCGAGGGGAGTCTTTAGGCAGTCCTTGACATCACTTATTCTTGTGTCTCTAAAGGCAGAACAAGRTGTTAAAATTTTTAAACTGGAATTTTTTTAGAAAAGGCTGTCAGTCCTCTGTTGCTGTTGTATACAGCCAGAGTCTGTGCAGCAGTGTCTRTTATTTCCATGATAAAATTTTGCATTTGTATGAAAGCCTTCTTTAAATGGAGAAAGTTTCAAACTGGTATTTTTTTGCATTTCTCATTTTTTCGTGTGATCTGTTTACATAGYGAATTCTGTAGTGAAACACAGTGATTTTTAGTAAATGTTGATTAAAAAGTTGTCGGACAAATGTAAAGCACTGTTTTGAGTACAGTCCTCTATCAAAAAGTTGAGATGTCTAAACAAATTTTCAGATATTTAAACCAACTATTTATATATATAAGTAGGATTTGTTGCTAACAAATGTAAATGGATGTMATTTTAACTGAGGTGTTCAGGGATTTTTTGGTTCATGAGTATTAATATCAAGGGAAGCATTCCTGTTTAAAGATGCTGCTTCTCTTACACTGGAATAATGGAAGTGGCTGTATTATCAGGATGTTTTACTTCTGATWATGGGAGATATGTTAATCTATACAAATACATATATTTTTCTTAAATCTGGTTTGATACTCCAATTCCCTTTGTTGGGTGCAAATTAAAAAGAATTTTGCACTGGTAGGGTGTTCTAAAGCCTTGACATTATTTTAATCTGATAACGAATGGCTCTGAGTTCATGTTCTTTCAGTTGTTGGCAACAAATCTAAACCTGTGTTTTTTTGGATTTATGAGGATAAGTCCTGCTTTGGCAATCTTGTAGATCCTCAAGAGAATAGTTAAACAGTGATTAATCATTGTTTCTTCACTGAGTGTGCAGAAAAGAATGGAAAAGCTGCATTTCACACTTCTGAAGCAATTAATCCCCATGATCTTAGCCAGGTTTGTCTTGTAGATAAGTTGGGATACAAAACTGTACCTAATTTATCAATGTATGCATGCCATAAAGTATAAAACACACAATTTATTTCATATCATTTATAGTCAAATGTAAAAAAAGAGTGACTTTGCCATATCCAAGAGTGTTTCTTACATTACCTTCATATAAACTAAGTACCAGAGATTACAATGGGATTCCTGTTTATTGTGCACATCTGGTGCAGTCACTATGCATTTTCTCATTCACTTGCTGGCATTTTTAGTGATTGTGGCATAAATCACCTTGCTAATCAGAAACATAAGTGACGGGAAGTCATCTCCTTTTTTTGAACAATGGGAAAAAACATATGGCTTCTTAGACAGGACTTGGCTGTTATACTATTTATGTGGCATTATATTCTGTATTTAGAATTTCATATTAATTGCTCTGGTTTGATTGAAGGCAYAGAATGCCCTGTGGTTTTGGCCAAAGGATTTGTTTTATGATCTACTCATGATGCCTTTGCTGCTTAATATCTGTTGTATTTGTGTGTTTCAAAAAATGGAGCTGAACGTGCAGGCTATATTTTAAAATGTGATAAAATGTTTTAAAATGCTTTTTAATCAGTATGAAATGGGTATTGTATGTTCTGAGTGACACCCTATAATAGAAGGCTGTTATAAATTGTGTGGCATWATAAACAAGAGAAAAGAAATGTTTGCTCTTATAGGAAACATGTATGCTCTAAACGACTTTTCCTGCACAGAAGAGGACTGTAGAAAATCAGACTAGGAGGTGAGACTGGTAGTTTTTGTAAGGAAGTTTATTGATAATTGTGCTTCTGAATTAAAATTCCCTGTGGGATAAGACATATAATAAGATGCCAAAATTATATTAACATGTGAGGAAGATAATTGCACCCAAAAGCAATTCATGTACAATATCAGTTTTGTGTATCTAGTTCTTCTTCTCACATTAATATTTTGCACTTCATTTCATGTCACTTATTTTGTGATTCATGACAGTGTTTACTCCTTTAGCCAAATAGTTTATTGTTAATAATAATTACTGTGAAGAATTTGTAGTAGCCGTTTGAAAGAATGTAGTTATTTATGGCCAGTGGTTCAGACTTTTATTTACTCTTATATTATTTCTTTTAAATAATTAATTAAACATGAAACCTAATTCAGTAGTGTTATTGACCAAGTTTCTCTAACCRGTGTGGAACTCAAGGTTATTGCATAGTATTGGAATACAGTAATTTCTGAATTGTTAGGAATCTGTGTATCTGCAGAAGATCTTTATTCTTTATCAGGAAACTCCTGAATAATTACCAAAAAATGCTGAATTAGTGAGTTATGATTAAGACTTTCATTTCAGGGTCTTGAAATTGAAGCAGGATGAAAAAAAGGCCATCCCMAGTGAGCAGTTATTATTGGTATACCAATAATATATATAATATATGTAATACCTCTCTGGCATTACAAATCCTAATAAAGAAAAATAGATAATTCAAGAATGCAGGGTAACGCTAAGAAGCACTTGTTATAATGGAGGTCTCCTTCTTCTTTGCTCAGGTGTGGGTCTAAATGCACATTGTAGAGATGCTGCTTTTGAAAGTTGGCAGAAAGTATGTTTTGCCCAAGAATTTGGCCTTTTCTGGGAATTGTGAAAAATCCTGAGAAGGGTACTTTAAACTGACTGATGTGACACCCTTACGATTACTTATACAAAACCAGAGGAACTTCAAAAATCACAGCACAGCACATCACCTTAAGTTTTTTAATACCTGCTCACTGTAAGTTTTCTGCTGTTCCTTTTGTTATGTTAGGTAGTGGAAGAGTCATTTCATTAAAAAATTTCCAATTTGGTGTATTAGTTTAACAGGATAAATTCTTCARAATTACTCTGAAATACATGATTACYCTTAATAAGTGCCTTTAAATACTAAAGAAAAAGAGACATCTTCATCATCTTAGTGAATGTCTCACTAAGTTTGATTTCATAAACCTAATTTCTTTAGCATTTATTTTTCATGGTTTCTACTCAATAAAAAAAGCAGCCTAAAACACATGCACATAAGCTTCCTGACTCACTCAGTATTACTTTAGCATTTTAGTGGACCTTTTTGTGCACCCTAAAKTAAACAATTTAATTGAAAGCATGTTTGGTTTTCTTGGTGTGGTCCTAGGTTAGCCTTTTAGTTTGGATCAAGAATGTGTCTTTGAAACAGATTGTCCCCACTGYGCTTATGTTCATATTGCAGAGTTGTGCCAGCATTGGGAAAACTGATTTCTCTTGGATTGAACTAACTTGGAAGTTGCATACCAGCAGTGTATAAATGGGCTTCTTTTGTAAGAGCTGCTRGTGGGCTTTTGGCCCTGAACGTGATCAGTTTAAATTAAACCCACTAAAAGATGTGTTGCTTGAATGTTGAGCCTCAGGATTGCCTTTTTCGTTCTACGTGTCCAGCCACATTGAGCAGTTGCCTTGCTGCAATAGGTCTACCTGTGGTGAATCTCTTTGTACCCAATGGAACTCTACTGGTTTGTGCAACGTTCTGGCTGATCATCAGGCTTGCATGGGTAATGCATTTATCAATGCACATCTTTTAAAATATGCAAATGGAGTTATCATCATGGAGTTTGGTTATCATGTTAAGATACTGAGTGACTTGCAAAATGATCTCTTCTCCCTTGACATTGGTTTCCAGTGAAACCCAGAAATCAGCATTAGGTGCAGTGATGGAGGGAGAAAAGGGAAAGGACAAAGGAGATGCTCATAAAACTGGGAGATGGAAAGGGATAAAGCTCTTGTATGATAAATACAATTCAGTATTTTTCACAGGCATAAATCTTGTAGTGCTGTGGTCTTTTAAGGGAAAACTGTTTTATTTGCTTGCGTGAATTATGGACAGAGGGTTTTACTTTATGCTTTTGTTCCTGGTAATTTAGACATTTTCTCTTGGAAATAACAAGTTGAGATATAAACTTAGACTTAAAATTAAAGGCTCTTTTCAAAATGGATAATGGTAGAGTTCCCTTCTTCTCCCTAAACCCAAAGTTAATTTTTTTCCAACAAATTGTAAAACCAATACTGGTGTTATCAGACACATTTTGATGAGACACATTTTGAAAATCCAGCCAATGAGCTGCAAAGTTCACTTTCTTTGATAAGTAGTCACAAATAACTCAGGAGAGGGTTAAAGACTGTGTTAAGATAAATTCATTCTTCTAATGAGGATGGTGGATAAAATCATTTACTTCGTGTTAATACAGTTATTTAAAACTTAAATTTTGAGTTTACAACCATCTGTCTCAAGGGCTAAGCTCACTATAAACTATTATAATCATTTAAATAAATAGAGGAAAAAACAATCCGTTCAATATGTTGAATCAATATGTCATGCTTTGAATATCTATATAATTTTCYTCACATTAGGATCCATGGCACATGTACGGTACAATATGGTCTATAAATAGGCCTGGAAAGAATATGACTGTATCTTGGACTGCAGAGGGATGATAGTGCTCCCCAGAACTTGGTATGTGGTTTTGCCAAGCAGCTGTCTTTCCCTGTGATCTGAGTGTGGTTCAAAACATAACCTAATGGAATTAAAAGAAGGCAGATTTTAGTGGCTGCAAGGTAGCAGAGCATGTCTTTGTCCTTTCTTGTGTCCAACACAAGCAGAATCTTCATTTGGTATATGCATTTTATTTCTCGCTTGGGCTTGGGTGAAAAACTGTCCTTTTCTGCCCTCACCAGGGCTGTTCAKCATTTCCTTGAAACAATGGAATTGTGCAGTGTTCCCATCCAGTTGTTTTAGCCAAAGGAATTAAGTGCCCATGGCGAGAGGAGTCCATGTTTGCTTTCTGCACCCAGTACAACAGTGAATGTGTGTTCTGCAGTCTTGTATCACTGTGGCTCTGTATAACAATGACTTTGTTTACTTGGAAAATATGGATCAGGGCATAGAGCTAAGAGCTCTATGAGCTATAGGTCTGAGTAGCTCAGGAGTACTGATAAAAGGAAACACAAAGAGGAACTGACGGGTGCTCAGACATGGCTGAAATTCATTTAAGTGTGGCTCTAAGAGAGGTGTATAACACCTAAGTTTCAAGTCAGCATTCTAGTCTTTTTTTTTTAACAACTTCTGTTCTTTAACTGCTAAGGAATTATTTATTCATTTTAAAKTAGGTTTACAGACTGTATTATGAAAATATGGTGAAAACATGGATATTGTTAAAATAAGTGGCTTTGCAATATGTAAGATAGTGCATGTACAGTCTAAAAACTCCGTGGAAAAAAACAGAATCTGAGTCTGTGTAACTGAAAATACCGGCTCAATTATTGTAAACTCATCACTGGTACACTCATTGTGTATCAGTGTACTTCTATCACGTAGGAATAGTAAAATTATATCTGTAGGGTAGGAATGGGACAAAGGACAGAAGTGAGGGAATGGGAAGCAGAGTAGGTYCTAAAGCACATTCTAGGTCTCCAGTCCATTAACTGTATGAATTGAGAAGCTGCCATGTTCTTCTGAATTATGGAACAAGAAATCCCTTGAGGCTTTGCAGTGACATCACAAACTATTAGAGGTTTGGTTTTGATGTCACCAGAATCCCTTGATGAAGTCATGGCCCGGTAACTCATCTGTCATCTGTATTTATGCTGAAATTAAAAATTCTTAAGGCTAGATGGATGCGTGAAGCTTCTTTATGTCCTGTTCCTCACTGTTGAAGTAACATATCATCTCAAGGATSTTTTAAAAGATAAATGCACTATTTCTCTTAACATCATGTCCTGCATGCTCTGTAGCTGAATCTAAATTAAAGCAAGTCAAATGCGTATGTGTTGTGTGGATGGAGAATATTAGGGTTAGTAGGGAATATTGAAGATAAGAAGTCTGGGTTCYTGTTTCACATGTGCCACTGACAGGCCATGTGAGCCTGCAAGCGCCAAGTCTTGATTGAAACCGTACTGAAATCTTCTGRAATCTTCATATTCCTCCCTTGAAAGAGTTCCACGTGAACACAGAAAAGCCTAGTGTTGCACATACATGGAGTGTTTTACACCACTGAAGCCCTGACATATGGTTGTGGGTGTCACCCAACATCCATGTGCCTCAAACTCTGTATCCACAAGATGAGGGAAAAGCTTTGCAAGGTAGTTCGACTCAGCACTATCTGGAAATCTTTATGGTTTACATAAAGAACGAAGGTGTGTTAGGATTTTTCCTAAAACAGTGGAGTCTTTGTTGACTGGTGGGCACTGTTAAACACCTAGAATCCAATTCCTGGTCAGAATGCTAGTACTCAAAAACCCTACTACAGTAGTATCTACTGTGCTACRTTAATTTTAGGTAAATTGTAGTCACTTGCATGCTTGGAACCTTTTAAAAATGTTTTGTGTGATGCTGTTCTCAGTTTTATTCCTGTTTYTCTCCTTTTGATGCAGTATTTAAGAAAATCCGGATCACCTTATTAAATTAGATTAAATACCTGTTTTTTCAGCATTTTGTTTTGCTAGATGGCTCAGGCAAGTTACATGTTTTTACTCTGGAGTTCAAAATTCTGTAAGTAGAATGTAAAAGTATCTTAACTTTTCTAGACATTCTTCAGTTTCTTCAGCAGCAAAAATACACATTTCTTTATCTAGATCTGTTCAGACTTATGYATGCTAAGACCCATTTGAAAGCTGAAGTCTCCATGTAATTTATTTTCAGTGTGTAGTGTAAACTGTTGTGCTGTATATACATTTTATATTTATGTCAGAAAAGGGTTGCAGAGGGGTACTTTAAAACCACCTTTTCGGCTCTAAATAGCTATTGTGTACATATGGTAAGGTACTGCTGCTTAACAATTAGTAACTGCTTTGATGAAACTAAATTACATGTTTAAGTTCCCATCAGGAAGTCGCTTCACATATCTGTATTAATGTATTCAAGGCTCGAGAAGGAAAGTTAATTTTCCAGCTTAAATATTTAATTCAAGCTTAAAATTTAGTCTGTAATTAGAGCTCCCAAATGGCAGGAACATGGAGTATTTGTCCATTTTAATTAGATTGTTGTTTACCTATTAATTATATATCATATCTTGTCATATAGTTTTGATGGTAACAGATGGTGCTAGGAGTTAGTAAGGGTTTGAACAAAATAAGATTTCACATGATTTATTAAGTTGCACTTTATTAGTGAGTGGTCTGCTTTCGTCAGGTTATTCTGTGGAATAAGAAGTTTGAAACATTTCACTAATTTTAGTAATTACTCTCTATGTGGTCTATGGAAATATCAAACTTAAAAAACAATTCCAAAAGGTGCATTATTTTTTTTGCAAAGGAAGTTGTAATATACCTTGTATTTCTCCAAAGTTATAGCTTCTATATTATGTACATGACAGTAAGCTTCTTTTTTTATTATTATTTTTATTTTCTAAATGTTGTGCATAGGATTTTTCAGGAGCAATATCTTTTTTTCTGCAAAGACTATTGCAGTTCTTTCAGAGGTGAAAGGCTTGATTCAACTGTAAAATGWTAGTTTCTGCACAGAATTCATTTTCAAATTTCAATGACTGAAAAACCCAGCTGTTTGTTCATTGGTGCTTCCAAAATACAAATGTGTGTACATACACAGGTATTTCTCAAGCAAGCATTTAAATGTAAAAGGTAATTGAGATTTGTCAGAGTTCTGTAGTTGTGGACAAGTCATACCATATACCTTTACTCAATATGTGAACATTTTTCCAATTCTCTGGCAATATCTRCTGCTGATGCAATTTACCAGAATTCATGAGCCCTACATGAAATGTGAGTGTGTCTTCTATCAAAGGATGTTTTGATTAAATYAGTGCAGGTTACCACTCTCTAGAAGCCATGTGATATTTTGGGGTTCTCATTTAAAGAGTCCACTTTAAGACCTGGGATGGAGGAAAAGGAAAAAAAAAAAAAAATGAAAATCTCTTCTGAGTTTTGGAACATTAAAAAAAAAGAAAAGGTTCTGAAAGACAAAAGATACTGAAAGGAAAATCTCAGTTGGAATTTCTGAGAGAGGAAATGCAAGTAGCTTTATGACACAAATGAAAAAGTAAAAAGGATACATAAGCAAACAAGATTGTATAGTGCAGGTTAGAGCAATAATAAGTTAGTTCTTAAAAGGAGAGCCTTAAAATGCATGAAGATTCAGGAGATGTGTGCATGAGATGTTACTGAACATCATTGGTAAATGGTCAGTGTCTTTCTTTATGGGGAGTTTGCACAGTGAAGCATATCAGCAGTGGAGCTTAGCAGTGTGGTGTTTGTGGGTGGTTTAGTAGTGATTCAGGARTGTTTGAGTTTTTAATTCCACTTTATCATAGATCATTTGATCTATTCTAATTTTKGTCACTGGAGGGAAGAGATCAACGACAAATTTCTTAAGTCTGGGTCAATTCAGCAGCTCTCTGTTATAAAGCTGAGTAAATAAATCATTATTTTGTGGCAGACCAGTCTTCCTGTTTTCACTAGTTGCTTTCATAATACCTTGATAGCTWAATCCCTTTGGGGCATAATATTATCTGAATAAATGAAGATCCTTTTCCTGTAATCCCCCCTTTTTTTTACAAACTAATTACATACCTCTGTTTTCCTTCCTCCTTCCTATTTTCCCCTTGCCAAAAAAAACATGCACGATCATCAGAACCGTACCTGTTTCTTGACATTGACCATGACTTCAAAGAGATGGTAAGAGTCAAGAGTTTTGCTAGTGAAAAGTAAACAGATGGCCGCAGTACACACACTGATTTCGAGGCTTGCTTCAGTGGGCGACTTGACAAACAGTAGATCTACAAAACTGCCTCCTTGTTCTGGCACTCRCTTTGTCCTCACACCAGCAGCAACAGATGCTTGATGCTGACACTAGTTTGGTTTTTCCCYACATAACTTTGGTCACATACTCCGAGTTGGATTTACCGTGACCCCTCTCTTGTTTCGTAATTGTCCCCATCGGCATGGTTGCTACCTTAAAAAGTATTGATAAGATGTCTGTGTTCAAATCAACTGGAGGTGGGGTGAGTAGGGGGAGGTGTTTGGGAGTGTGTATGTATCTTGGATGTGTTCCCAAGCCGAGGATCGTTTTATCACCACCTACATCTAAAACAGAACCACTGTGCTGAAATTGTGCAGTTTGATTAGCTAGGAAGAGCTAAGTGACTTGGCCTATTGCCTCTTGTATGTGTGAAAAGATTACCTTCTAAAAATGCGACCTTTTATCCTCTTTTGCTCAGATCCTGGATTTTTCCCTGTGATTTGTAGAGCTGTGTTAATAACATAGAAAACGGCATTCAGTTGTTAGCGATTGAGATATAAGTGATTACAAAAACATTATCACAAGATAGAAGTAGTAAAAATATTCTACTTGCTGAGCTTGCACCATCAGAATTTATTTATACATTTTATGCAAAAATACAGGGTTAATTTTTTTATTCCTTTGACCCTGTATATCAAATGTGATAAAATATGCTATCCTGCAGCTAAAAGCAGATGGAAAAATAAATTGAAGAACRGCGTTTAACTGCAGTCTTATCCTAGTTCATATAAAAATATTACAAAAATAAAACAGAGACATAACTGGGTCATTGAAATGTTCTTTAAGAAAGCCTGCTTACGCAACAAAATTACCCCATTTTCAAATAGTGTGGTTCATAACATTCAAGAAAAAAAAAGGATTTTGAAATATAGTAGCATGAATTTTGTTTTTCAATTAGTTTATACTCTTTGGAGTCAATCATTCATTGAGAATTTTTTTTTTTTGTTCCTTTTTCAACATAATAGAAGTAGTGTGTTTTCATTAAAGCTTTCTTATGGCCATTTGAGAGYTTTGAGTCATCCCTTCTAATTTATTGCAGTGCCTAGCAGGGCTTCAGCAGTACTTGCTACCTTTCTTTGGAATAYCAATGCCATTTATAGTTTCCAGAATAATTCTCTTTCCATGCTTGGCTTTATAAATAGATTTTGAAGAATAAGGTGCAAAATACACAGTTCACTAAAATCCATTGCTATGGATGCTCTGATAGTGAATGCAGGCAGTAGTGACAGTCTGTAATTTTCAGCTCTTGTCCAGGTCTGCCTCAGGTATCAGAGTGAAAAGTGCTGAATCTCCTCTATGGAGTCACCTGTTTCTCTCCATCATTGTCTAARCAACTTCTGCCTCTAGCTTTAGTTTGTGAAGCCTAATTTGACTTAGAAATCTTAGAGCAGCCTAAGTTAGGCAGTGTGAATAACCCTGGGAGTGGAAATGTGAGCACCAGATAATCACGGGSTAGCATCAGAGTGAAGCTTATTGTTTATGCAAATGGAGATTTCAAATAAGAGGAGTGGGATTCTTGCAAAAGGACTGCAAGAAAGAAARCAAGATTTATAGAAGATGAATAATAAAATGGCATTCATCAAATAAGCAGCCTTTATCAGTGCCTGTAAAACAGCAGACCTAGCACTGTGTGGGAGAAGTGGCTCAACCTAAACTGATTGTGTTGGGGATGTTAGTTCTATGATATTTGATTTCATAAAATGCACTTCTTTGTTGCTCATTAGTAAAGGTGCTGTCCACACCATCCCGTGATAGTGACTGGACAAATCATACAGGGTAGGCATTAAAACACCAAAATGAAGAAAAAAATATGCTGCCAAAAGGTAGTTTTTCTGGTACAGAAGAGCCAAGTTACAATACTTTTGGAAGAAAAAGTTGTCTTCACTGAATGTAAGAGTGCTTTATCATAGTTCTTTAAAGGAAAATGAAAAGCATATGATAAACCTTTAATACATGCTGTCAAATTGTCTACAAAAATGGCCCATGTGTTGAAAGAATAAGTATCATATAAGGAGACAAGTACTTAACAAAGAGACTTCTTTTCATCTCTAGTCCCCTTTTTCAGATTTAGCTGTTGCTGCTGTAGCTAAGGTCAGCGTCTATATAAATAAATAGTAGGATTAGTTAAGAGCTGTTCTGAAACTGCCTACACAATTCTTGGATCCATGAAAGTTTTTCCTTGTGATTTTTTTTTCTCATTGAGTTTAGTTTTGAGTTGGATTTACAGTGATCCTTTGCTCAGAAAGTAATGAGCATAATTTAGTTTTTWATTCATCAAAGATGCACAGAAAGGGGGTAAGTTGCAAGGTATGAGTGTGCGTCAGTGATTAACCATCATTTACGAATAGGGCTTCAGTTTAAAAAGATGTAATAAATAACAGGTGATTAGCTCTAAATGTCTTCCTCTTGACATGAAAGTGTGAGAAGCRCTTTTTTCTCCCCATGTTTGCTTTATATTTTTTCATAGCATATTGATATTAAACCCT